>NC_046158.1:29750857-30050857 GCF_011064425.1 Rattus rattus
TAGCAACTACTTCATGTAAGAACAGAAAGGTTAACAGACTAGGGCTAAAATTATTTCTTGCAAAGTTTTAAAATGTATGCAAGCAAAGCAGTTAGAGATATTCTCTAATATCTCTCCAGGCACTGCCATCTCCAATCCTTCGAGCAGTCAAGAGAATGAAGTACTGTTTATGTCCTTATACATACTGTTATGTCCTCATCTTTTAATTATCTAGTCTTTGTTTCCTCGTCCTAGCGAGTCCATGGCCTCACATACTCTCCTTCTAATACCATTTGTTTCTAGGCCATACACGAGCCTTTCCCCTATAAGATGAATCCATCTCCCATTTGCTTGTCTTTTATAGATTCCTTCTTTTCCACAGCACGTGAAAATGTCATAGAGCAAACCGTTTCTTTGTAAGGGAACTGAAAATTAATGCAAAGTAAATTTTAAACAAGAGTAATTTCACAGTGGAGAAACCTAGCGCAAGCGACCAAAATGAGATAATCAAAATAAATAATAGGCTAAATCAAAATCCTGTGGCCCGATAGGCTGGAACAGGCTGATAAGACCCCACGACCAAATACGCACAGTCTGAAGGAACGCAGGAAGAGGCAGCGGACAGAGTCAGAGCCAGACAGTTTATGCTACGGTTTGTCTGTTTTGACTTTTTATTTAAGTGATTTTTTTTTCAAGAAAAATGGGGAAATTTCCAGATTAAAGGATATTACAGAAACACAATTGTATGCAATCTATGATGCTCATACTGGGACAAATGGTAAAATGATTGGAAGTTAGCGAATATCACAAATTAATTTCTTGATTTTTCACACTGTCCTCTGGTCAGACAGGAACACCCACCCAACACCTTTTAGTAAGAAATATCCACTCAAGTTTTTCAGGGTGACAGCTCATTAGCTTGAAATGTTTCTCTCGAATAGTCCAGAAAGATCATTTTACATTACACGAAACGTTGCTATAAATTTAAGATAATTATAAATACATTCGTTAAAATTACACATGCATCCAGGATCTAACAGTCTAACCACAACTTATCCCTCAGCCTTAATTAATCAGATCCTTAAAACTCACAAAGATCTTTTCAAGGGTCCTTCGCTGTCTCAACCTCCACCAGATGAAATTCTTTGGTTCTTCGAGGGTCATAGCAAACCTCCATAAGGTTCCTGAAGCCTTTTCTGACCTCCCCAGAGGACATTAGTTCTTCTTTATTGCTTACAAGGCACTTTAATTATATGCGTCACTTTGAGTAAGCAACGAATACCTACAGACTGGGACTACAGGCAGGCACTCCTGCTTGCATTCAGGGCAGAAACCTATGCAACCAAGAACTATACTATACTGTGCATACTATACTGTGTATTTTATATTGGATATTTTTCTGCCCAGTAAAATATATATTCATATTCATATATATTCATATCCATATAGATATGAACTCCTCTTATTACATTTCTTAAGAGAGAAATTATAATTGTTTTTAAATATTAAAACACCAACATTCTTTTTCTAAACATTTTTTTAGATTTTTTTTTTTTAAGATTTATTTATTTCATGTATGTGAGTACCCTGTCACTGTCTTCAGACACACCAGAAGAGGGTATCAGATCCTATTACAGATGGTTGTGAGTCACCACGTGGTTACTGGGAACTGAACTCAGGAGAGCAGTCTCTGCTCTTAACTGCTGGGCCATCTCTCCAGCCCAAAGCACCAATATTTTTAAAAGCTCTTGATGTAAGTGGTCTATTGCATAACACCCCCAGAATATCTTCATCGCATTTCTCATCTGAATATTTTCACTTTCACACTGTGAGGAATGTATGGTAATTCTTCCTTTTCAAGCAATCTTATAGTAAACAGAAAAATGACCCCTTCAAAGACATCCATGTTCTAGTCCCAAGAACTTAGAAAAACGTTAATTACACTGCAGAGAAGATTTAAGGCTACAAACTGAATTCAGGAGGCTGATTGTAAAATACGGAGGTAGGAGCTAAAGAGATGGCTCCAGGGTAAAGAGCTTGCTGGGTAAGCATTGGTACTTCCCATCCTGGGCAAAGTGCAGGGCATTCTGGGACTTGCTGTCAGACAGTGTAGCCAAGACGCAGGTCCACTGAGAGACCCTGACTCAGAAATTAAGGTGGAGCAGAAGAGAAGACAATATCCAGAGTTCTATTTCTGGCCTCCACAGGTGCATTCAGGTATGTACACACATGCGAGCACGCGCGCGCGCGCGCGCGTGCACACACACACACACACACACACACACACACACACACACACACACACACACACACACCAGGGATTATGCTGCATTGTATGTGAAAACTTTACCTAACCAGAAACTCCTCTAGATTAAAGGAGGGGATAACACCAGCGTTAGACTGAGATAGGAGGCAGAAACACGATCGGAGAAGCAATGCTGGTCCTGACTTTGGAAATGGGAGACGGAATGCGAAGCCAAGCAAAGTAGGCTGATCCAGAAGGTGGAAGGAGTTCGTCCCAAGAGCTCCCAGGACAGAAGACAGCTCTGCTAGCCCCTTTACTTTCCCAGGGAGACGCACAGACCCTGACAACTGACAGACACACAGACATACACAGGCACACATCTCGTTTTAAAGTGGTACTAAAAGTAAATAGTTTTGAATTAAAAAGTGTGTCCAAGCAGGCCCATGTGTGTATAAGCCACCAAGGCCATGTAATTAATTATGGCAGTAAACTTAAAAAAAAAAAACTATTATCTCATTTTCCTAAGTATACTTATATCATGGTGATGCAATACACCGAGTTCCTGGCAACATAAAGAAAGGAAGAAAATACAATGTATCCATGCTGTATACACCTGAAACAAGTCCAAAGATGGGGTGATGCAATACACCGAGTTCCCAGCAGCATAAAGAAAGGGAGAAAATATAATGTATCCATGCTGTATACACCTGAAACATGTCAAAAGATGGGATGACACAATACACCAGGTTCCCAGCAGCATAAAGAAAGGAAGAAAATATAATGTATCCATGCTGTATACACCTGAAACATGTCAAAACATGGATACAATTTTAACAATTAAAAAGATCCTAATTAGGGGTTGGGGATTTAGCTCAGTGGTAGGGCGCTTGCCTAGGAAGCGCAAGGCCCTGGGTTCGGCCCCCAGCTCCGAAAAAAAAAAAACCAAAAAAAAAAAAAAAAAAACAAAAAAAACAAAAAAAAAAAAGATCCTAATTGTATTTCTTTTATAATCAGGGGACACTTGATTGAGTACAATAAAGTAACTGGTCTATCTGGGTGGTGGCACAGGTCTGTAACAAGAGGATCAAGAGTTCAAAGCCAGCACAGTGTAAATAGAAAGCAGTGGCCTCGACTGTTTTCGTTGCTGTGCAGAAGTTTGGTTTATAGGCAGGGAAGAAGGCTGAAAAAGCAGAAAGTGAACATATTGATTCAGAGTTAAGTTCTCTGTGAGACAGGGCCAGGGAGACCGGAACACAATAAGGGACTGGTGAATGTCCAGCATCTTTATATGAGGATTAAAGGAGAGGTGATTTCATTCTCTGGCCCAGTGAAACCTGCTGATTCCCCTCTCTCCTGGCTGGACCGGACACAGGAAAAGTTTCCTTCAGAGGCACACAAGTTAACTTGGATGTCTCTGGAACAGGAGTCCTCTTAGTCCAAACCAGTGGCCTCCTAGAAATTTATTAAGTATTTCCCCTTCAACATCTCCTCCCAAAACAAAACAAAACAAAAAAGCTTACATATTCTGAAAAAGTGAGGCGTGACTACAGAACTCAGCACCTAACAAGGAAAAATGAATAATAGTCTTCCCGGGAAAGCCATTTTACTAAGAACATGCTGGAGCCAGTCCCAGTGACTATAACTTTCCTTTTCCCAGGAAGGGAAGCAACCCAAGGCTTAGAGCCCGGAGCAGGTGAGTCCCCAGACAGAGCACTGGGGACCCTGAGGCCCACAATGCTGGGCTGGAAGCCGCGGTCCTCCGCCCTCTGAGCGCGCGGGGTGGAGCATCCCTGAGCGAGGGTGGTGGGACAGCGGGGACGCAGAGGACCATCCGGTGGGACAAGCACTCACCCTCTCTGCCGCGCAGCGCTCGCTCGGAAGCCGGCAGCGCCGTAGAACCGAACCCCACCACGGAAACACAAACCTGGCCTCTGCAATGAGCAGGCTCAGTCACAGGCCGTTCTTTCACTTTCGTTTATTTCAGAAACAGGATGCTTCTGCTCCTTTCCCTGCGGACCTGTCCCGGGCGCCATTGCTGCTGTTTCTATACTGGCAGTAATTCCAAGACCTGCTTTGAAAAGCTTATTTGTGTGCATTCTGCGGAACGCGCTGTTGAAAAAAACTGTATGGAAACCAGGGCTCTCTATGCAAATTCTCTCTGTAATTTTCTAGACGGTTACAAAGTTTGACACCAGCACAAGACAGACCAGGAAGCTGGAAAAGCTGCTTCCTGGGTTGGATTTTATGACGCTTGAAAGTTTTCTTCTAAGCTTTGTTTTTGTTGTGAAGATTTTGTAAACAAACACTCCCGCTAGATGTGTGCATTTCCTTTGCCAGAAAAATAGTTGGCTTCTGTCAAGAATGGTAGTGTCCCCTAATCCTACACCAAGAACGGGTTACTCCATAGCTGGGCGGCACTTGAGCACAGAGCTGTGGAAGAGTGGAAGACAGCAAAGAGATATCAGGGCCTTCTACATAGTGGTGCCCTGTATCTGTACGTAGTAACCCATAGCTCGGTCTAAAATGACACACAGTGGCAGAAGCAAAATTCTTTGCATCAAGAATAGTGATGGGGTCGCCGGGTTGGTGGCGGTGCAGGCCTTTAATCCCAGCACTCAGGAGGCAGAGGCAAGAGGATCTCTGTGAGTTTGTGGCCAGAGTTCCAGGACAGCCAGGACTATACAGGAAAAACCTGTCTGGGCGGGAGGCGGGGTGGGGGGTGGTGGTGATAGGACCCAGTTTACAGTGACACTAGAACCATATGAGACCCTGTCTTAAAAAAAAAAAAAAAAAGATAAGGGTTTCTTTTGTGTTGTCAGGCCGATTAGAAAGTACAGGCTACAGTGACTGGTACATGGGAAAGGGGGGTGATTCCCAGGGCTGGGTTACCCCTTCTCAGAGGAGGGCAGAGGACATGTAAGAGAGTGGGGCTGGGAGGAGAGGGGGAGTTGATGTTGGGATGTAAAGTGAATAAATAAATTAATTGTCTATTTTTTGAAAAATAAGAACAAATGGTCTCGGTATTAGGTTTTCTTCTGAATTTGAGTGGGAGCATAAATGTCAATTAAAACTCATAAGAGGTCATTGGTTTGGACTGAGTTCCAGAGCAAAAGTGAAATCGCTTATGCTGAAATCCCAAGTTGCCAAGAAGAGGAGTTATTCTTCCAAGCAATCAGATGAGAGATTATGGCCAAATCCCTAAGCAAACCATTTTTACATGGCAGAATAATAGCTTTAACCTTCATGACACAAGAACTTTAAATGGCCTTTGGAGTGCTAGAGAGATCACTTAGTGATTAAAAGCACTTATTTCTCTTGCAGAGAAACTGGGTTCTATTCCCAGCCCCACCCAACCTATTGTTACTCTAGTTACAGAAAATGAACGCCCTCTGTGGCTTCTGTGATACAAATATATACAGGCAAAACACAAACATATTAAATAAAAACAAACCTAAAAAATATTTTAACACCATATTTGTTTTTGTGGTGGGGTTACATTCTTCAGCTACCCCCAGGGGTTTTTGATCTATAAAACAAGTATCTGCCCAACTTGTCAGAATCGCAAAAAGTCAACTTGGTTTTTAAACTAAATTTGTTGTAATTTTTGTCTTTTGATAACCATGAGTTATTCAACATAATTTTTCCTCTTGTCTTATTTATGATTTGGAAGGAGATACTAGGAGACATAAGAATGACTACAAAGATCTGATCTAATATAGACTTAAGGAGAAGCTATGGGATGGGTGGAGAGGAAGCTTTGAGACACTAGCATCCTTTGTTAGTGTGGATGTTGGGGGTAGGGGCAGTGCCACGGGAGCTTCTAGTTGATCTGTTCCTATCTTTCCCTCCCACCAAAGAGTGGGGAGCAAAATAAATACAGACATTAGTGGGCCACTTCATCTGGCTTTATTATCTGGGCTCTGGGATGGATCTAAGTCATCAAGCTTAACAGACAAACATTTCTACCTGCTGTGGTGATTTGAATATGCTTGGCTCATGGGAAGTGCTACTATTAGGAGGTGTGGCCTTGTTGGAGGAAGTGAGTCACTGTGTAGGTGGGCTTTAAGGGCTCCTAGTGCTCAGGCTCTGCCCACTGAAGAAGAGTCAGTCTCTTTCTGGCTACCTTTGGATCAAGATGTAGAGCTCTCCACTCCTCCTTCTCCAGCATCATGTCTGCTTGGACACTGCCATGCTTCCTGCCTTGATGATGATGGACTGAACCTCTTGAAACTGCAAGTCAACCCCCAATTAAATATTGTCCTTTATAAGAGTTGCCTTGGTCATGGTGTCTGTTCACATAAATGAAACCCTGAGACACATAACTAGTTTATAAACCATGTCTTTAGATATGACTAGGAAATGCTACACATTAGGTTTGCTTTTAGAGCTTCATAACATCCACTAGCATACTGAAAGTCTCAGGAATACAGCAGGGGAAAATTAAGCACACATTACAGCTTTTAACATTAGCCTGGACATGGTGGTGCACACCTTTAATCCAAAGAATCAGAAGCCAGCAGATCCCTGTAAGTTTGAGGACACCCTGGCCTAGTAAGCAATTCTAGGCCAGCCAGGAATTCAGTGACTGATACAAGGATACAGAGAATAACTATAACAATAGTTTTACTTTACCCAACCTGGAATTTGGCAGACTACTGTAGTAAAACATTTCTTTTCAAGAAGCAGGTATTAAAATCATATATATATATATATATATATATATATTACATATATAAAACATATATATTACATATATAATATATATACTACAGTGCTAGAGATCAAACCTAGGTCTTTACATGTACCAAACAAATTCTCTGCCACTGAGCTACCCCTAGCCCCAAAACCTTGGGAAATTTCTGATGGAGCATTTGAATACCCCGTATCACATTCCCACCAGAATGTATATAGATCAGCTGCCAATGTCTGCCATTAAATACAACACCTGTAGCTTAGGGATCACAGGAAAATCTCGCAAACATAGATGGAAATTCTGTAACACCCTTGTCTCCCTTACCAAACAGAATGAACTCTCCCCACACAGTCAAGTAGGGATCGGGAGCATCCTCTACAAAGTGTAATGTGTGCTCTACAGAGTTGAGAGAACAGGAAGAGTAGAAGACAAAGCAGAGAGGAGGTCAGAGCAGTTTCCCTCACAGAAGTGGGAAAGACCATATTGGTTCTCAGAAGTAGAGTTGGTGGACCGAGATAAAAGGTCAAGAGAAAAATCTCAAAAGCATGGGCAATATACTGGGTGTCGGTATAACCTTAGATTCATTGTTAAAGTTCTGACCCCCCAAGTTGGTATTATCAAGGTTGTGGTCTTTGGCAGAGGATTAAGTCAAGGAAATCGATACAAATAAGATTAGCACCCTTATAAAAACAGGCCCCAAAGACTCTTGGCCCCTTTCATCACTTAAAGCAACAACTGTGAGCCACGGAAAGCGTTGGAAAGCGTTATCAACCTTCATTCCCTGACACTGAGCCTTGTGGTATTTTGATCTTCAACGTCCAGCCTCCAAATTGAGGAAGAATCAGTTTCTATTGTTTATGAGGTCCACCGATGCATGGTGTGCTATCTGACCAAATGCACTGAAGAGCACAGAACATCTTAGAGAGCGACAGAATGCCAAGGCACTGCAAACCGTGAGACAGTAACTCAGCTCTGTGCAAGACCCCTGAGGAATACAAAACATTGTATCAAGAGGTTATCGATTCTAGTGTATAGATGGTACGAAAAAAATGCTTTACTCTATCAGACAGGCAGAACAACAGAGAAAAATATAGGTTTAAGTATCAATTTTAATGGACAAAGTTTCCCTGACTCGGTGTTCTCATCTGTAAAATGGAGCTCAGGGAGCTGTATGTCAAAGGACTTAGCACAGCACCCTGTCCATGGCAAGCCTTGATGATTGGCAGCCATTGCCACGTCATTCTTTTCCTGAACATAATATTTTTATTGTTTTTGAGAATTTCGTACATGCATACACTGCATTGATCATAGTCCCCTCCAACTCCTTCACCTAACTCCTCCCAAACCCTTCCCTCCCATCTTCATGCCCCCCTCTTTTTTATAGCCCACTGGTTTAAATGTGTGTTGCCCACATACTTATGAAATGGGACCACTCTCTAGAGTGTGGGTAACCTACCAGGGGCCACCTCCTTAAAGACAACTGACTCTCCCTCCTCCAGAAGTCATTAACATCATGCTACCTTTCTTATTCTCCTTCCCTCCTTTTAGACAGGGTCTCACCAAATACCCTTTGCTGGTCTAGAACTCCACAAGGAAATAGGGCTGGCCTGGAACTCACAGGCAGTCACCTGCCTCTGCCTCCCAGTTTCAGGGATTAAAGGTGTACACCTCCACACATGGGCTTTTTCTTACTTTTTTTTAAGTTGTATGAGTGTATTGCCAGCATGCAAACATGTGTACCAGGTACATGTCTGGTGCCTGTGGTAGCCAGAAGAGGGAATTAGATCCATTGGAGCTGGACTTACATGGCTGTGAGCAGACATGTGAGTGCTGGGAATGTAACCCAAGTCCTCTGGAAGAGCAGCCTGGACTCTTAACTACACAGATGTCTCCGCTCCCTTGTTTGGTTTGGTTTTGTTATTCGGTTTTGTTTTAGTTTTAGTTTTTGTATTGTTTTTGATGTTGTTTTGGTCTTTGAGAAGAAGTGTTATGTTATTCAGGATGACCTGAAACTCACTTTATATTCAAGGCTTCCCTTGAGCTCCTGATCTTCCAACTTCTACCTCCCCAGTGCTGGGATTACTGGCATTCATCATCACACCTGGCTTCTTATTCTATTTTCTCTCAACATCTCCAGTATATTTCTGTTGTTTGGTTTCTCTTACCTAGAGGAATACTGTCAAGGCAATGTGGGATTTTGTTTCATTCACGTTAGCAGCAGTTACTGGTCCTATGACTGCATCTTGTAAAAGTAACTCGTATCCACTTGATGTAATTGTAGTATTTGAGGCTTACTGCCTCTGTCTGCTAAGCTAAGCCTAGTCCCAGAAGCTTGTAGCCGCCATATGATCTTATCTAGGCCTAGGATGATTTCAGCCTCTGAAACATATTGCTGAATAAGCTCTTTCTGAACTCTGGCTGACTGGCTCAACTCAGCTGTTCTGCCTCCTCAAAATTCCTCTCCAAGCTGACTGATTCAATCTGGCTTCTCTCAGATTCTGACTGAATTGCTCTGCTTGCCCTCAAATTAACTTTTGACAATTTGTTCTAACCTTCTCATTCTCTGGTTCATTCTATCTCTATCTGTGTCTAGCTTGTTCTTTCTCTGTAACCTGACTCTGTACAACTGTCCCAATAAAACTGCTTTCTTCTCTCTCTCTCTCTCTCTCTCTCTCTCTCTCTCTCTCTCTCTCTCTCCTCCTCCCTCCCTCTCTCTCCCCCTCTCTCCCTCTCTCTCTCTCTTTCAAGCCACTTCATTTTCCTCTTTGTTCTTGTGAGAGTTGGGCATATCCTGTTTTGTTAAATCTTTCTCTGGTTCATCACTTTGTCTGCCACTCACTTAGATATCACTTTCAAACAAGGGTGCTTTCGTCTACAAACTAAATTACCTTCATTGTTTGAAATTGAAGGTGTATGCTAAGGACTATATTCCAGTCAGAGGGATTAAAAGTATGTACTAAGGCTGAACCATACCACAACTAGAACCAGGTTTTTTTCAGTAAATGATGCAATCTCAGGGTTCACAGTGTGATCAAATATCCTGCAGCAGCACATATTATACTGGTGCCTGCTGTGTAGGGATTTATTTATGTCTACCAGTTGGATATCACAGCATCAGTTGACTGATCCAGGCCTAATGTTACAGCCCAGTGTGAGGTTTCATGTTGACTTCTGTGAATAAATTTATGCAAGCAAGTATAAAATAGCAACACCATAAAATAAATCAAATATAATAAGTCCTAGTGAAATACTATAACAAACTTAAAGAGTAACAGGTTTCACCTTATTAAATCTTTTCTAAGTCACTGGTATATACTCATAATCAGTCAGAAAATTCTGTGCTGTTAAAGTATATGGAGGTTGAAGTATTGTCATTGACTGTAAAGGAGAAAAACTGAGGCTCACAAACTTGAGACTCAAAATAAACAGCAGTTAATATCCAATCTCATGTGATATTGGGTACTGTGTGGTTGCTTTGAATATGCTTGGCCCAGGAATTGGCAGTATTAGGAGGCATGTCCTTGTTGGTGTAGGTGTGACCTTGCCCAAGGAAGTGTGCCACCGTGGGAGTGGGCTTAGAGACCCTCCTCCTAACCACGTGGGAGCTAGTCTTCTCCTGGTGGCCTTCAGATGAAGATACAGAATTCAAGCTCCTTCTGCACCATACCTGCCTAGATGCTGCCATGCTCCCGCCTTGATGATAATGGACTGAACCTCTGAACCTGTAAGCCAGCCCCAATTAAACGTTGTCCTTTATAAGACTTGCCTTGGTTATGGTATCTGTTCACAGCAGTAAAACCCTAACGAAGACATGTAAGTGACTTTAGCCCCAAAATTCAGTTCAGCTATAGAGCGCTTTCCCAATACAGGCAAAATTTGATCCCCAAACCTGGAGAAAACACCTATAAAATGAAATCAAGAAAATCTGAAAATGTTGCGAAGGTCTCCTGCTCTTCCAAGCATGTCCCGTGTCCTGAGTTTGATACACATATACAATCCTAGAACTTGAATAGTAGAAACAGGAGGATCTGAGGTTGGAGGCCATCCTCTACTGCATAGCAAGTCCAGGATAGCCTAAGCTAAGGGACACACTGTCTCCAAGAAACAGTGGAAAAATACAAAGTATTAGGTTCTTCTTTTCTAACTACAAAATCACAAATGGAAAATAATCAAGTACAACGTTCAAATTAATCATTGCAGCTTCTCAATGAGCTGAGTTTGTTCTGTTCTGTTTTGTTTTGTTTTGTTTTGAGCCTGAATAAACATTAGAAGGATTTGTTTTGCTGGACAATCTTCAGTTGTCTTTTTCTTTTTAGATTTTTGACATTTCTCTCTGCCTAAGGGGCTGTATTCTAGAGACTGCCAAGAGACCATATTTGGATTCATGTTAGAGAAATTGTTTCTAATTATTTTCCCAAATATCACTTTCCTATCTTGAAGAGAACTTGCAAGAGATATCAACGGTTTCAGCAAAGAAAGTCATTAATCAATTCTGACTGTTAAAAACAAAACAGAAGAAATAGCTCAACTTTTTTTTTTATCTAAGTTGAATTTGTTTTCTAGTTAGCGTCGGTAAACTTTATTTACATGTAAAGTTGTAGTTTTTAGTAATTCATATTTTAGTATATTTAACTCTGTTTGTTTCCCTTCAAGTATGTGTCATTTTTTTTTCTTTCAAGAAAAAAAAAGTTATTTGTTTGTAAGAAGACATCTGTAGACCAGCTCTTCTCAGACTTTAGCATGCAGACAACCAGGGCAGCAGACCTGCTGAGGTATCTATTTGGATCCTGTAGGCTCGGGCTGAAGAGTCTTCAGGCCTAAGGTTCCCAGATAGTGTGAATGGTGCTGGATTCTTGAGTTCCCTCAGCTTAACTAGGCTGTGTCTGTCGCTGAAGCAAAGAATCAGAGGAAATGCCCCTTCCGTGGGAAGAATCTGTTTGAAGCCTGCCTCGATTTGGCCAGGAACCCAGGGTTTTCTTCCTGTTGGCCAGCCTGGTTGGCGATGGATCCATCTGTGGGAAGGGGGCTATTTCTAGGAGTCTATGATGCCCTTTTCCTGAGGAAAGAACACCATCGGGCCCGGTTTCCTGTGGCCTTGCCTTCCGAGAGCACTGGCTCTTTGCCTGCATTTCGAGCGACATTGTGGCTACCCTAAGCCAGAAAGGAAGGAATAAACCAAAGGGGTGAATGGTTCACAGTGACACAAGAGTGGAAAGAGGAAGTAGAGAGAAGCCGGGGGGGGGGGGCACGAGGGGGGGGGGGGACACACACAAGACTAATGTATCCTGGAACTTAAAAGGAATATTCTTTTCTTTTTAATTAATTATTCATTCCCATTGATTCTGAGCCGCTTGCCCTAGTGTGCAGTGTAACAAGATAAAATGATCTCACACACAGGGCTCATTTTAATAACATGATATCTGCATGGGGCAGTTTGATGATGTTTGATATAAAAAACCAGTGTTAATTTATCCCCCTCAGGGCTTAAAGTCCTCCAGGGCAATTATAAATAAAAACAAACTTCGTCCCCTAAGAAAATAAAACGCAGAAGTATCCTTTCAGATGTTATCTCTTGCTGACTTTATAAGCTGGAAGGGAAACAATATTGCCTTTGGGGACGTTTGACCCCCAACTGGTTTTCAGTCTTGTGAAGTCTAAGAGCTCGGGTTCTGCTGCCAGTACTCATAGAGTTTTTCTCCAGAGGATGAGCAAACACACCCAGGAAGTTGGCTTTTGACACAAAGTGCACCACCTTAAAATGCCAGGAGAATTCGGCGAGTCTTTGCTTTGGCCTTGATGGCTTTGCGACCTTGGACACAAGCCATGGAACTGGCACCTAGTAAGTGCTCATTGAAGCTTTCACTGATCGCTATGATTCTTCACATCTTTCTGAAAGTCAGTTTTTCAGTGTCCTCAACCAGGAGGGTGTTACTCTTCCATTGCTTTGACAAAATGCCTGAGAAAACCAACTTTTAGAAGGATGTAAGATGGACGTCTCCTCGAGGTCCCTGTGGCTTCAGTTCATGGTCGCCTGGTCACATTAATTTCTGGACTGCTGTAAGGCAGACCTTCGAGGTGGGAAGCACGCAGGAAAGTTGACCACTTCCTCACAGCCAATACTCACAGAGAGAAGGGTCCTGGGTCCCAAGGTCTTCTTCAAAGTACACCCCTAATGACTTAACTCTCTAACACAAGGCTTCAGTTCTTACAGGCTCCTTATCTCCCCCAGGAACTACTGGCTGACAACCTGGGTTTTCAGTGGCGCTTCCAAACTGAAGCAAAACGGTAATAATAATAATAATAATAATAATAATAATAATAATAATAATAATAAATGATGATATTCACCTAACAATTATAGGGTGTTGTATAGATTTTTTAATTTATTTTTGTGTGTTTGTGTATGTATGTGTGTGTGTATGTGTTTGTATATATGTGTATGTGTGTGTGTGTGTGTTTGTGTGTGTGTGTGTGTGTGTGTGTGTGTGTGTGTGTGTGTGTGTGTGTGTAAATGCAGGCCTGTGTCATGACACTGGTGTGGAAGTCAGAAAAGAACTATTAGGAATGAAGTCTTTCTTTCAGCTGAGGGTTCTGGGGACTGACTGTGGTTACCCAGTTTGGCAAGGCAAGAGCTTTTAGCCACAGAGCCTTCTTTGGCTCTGTTTTGTGAGGATTAAGTGAGCTCACATGGGAGCTGAAGTCTCTCAGCAAAGCAGCAGTTGACTGGCATGTGCAGAGAGCTGAATCTGAGTCCCAGGACGGCAGGACCAGAACGATAACGGCCCTTTGAGCAGTACGAGCCAGACCCTAGCATTACCATGTTTTTCCAGGTCTAAGCTAGGATTGGAAGAGCTAAAATGGGGGAATGTTGTACAGGAGGAAATAATGAGATGACTTAATGAAGTTTGGGACTGGAGTCAGTTTCCCATAGCACACTGCACAGGCCTCCTGGTGTGCACTGTAGTTATGCAATGTGGCTAGGCAAGGCTACGGGGCAGCCAAGACCTAAATTGGTTAGCCGCTGTGTCTTCAATTGCGTAAATGAAATTAAAAAGTCTAAGATCTCTCTCTCTCTCTCTCTCTCTCTCTCTCTCTCTCTCTCTCTCTCTCTCTCTCTCTCAGTATTGGCAATTGGAGTATATGTTTTTTCAGTCTTACCAATACACCCTGCCACCTTGAAGTCACCAGGCACAGCAGTGCTATTCCTCTGTTTTCCACAAAGCTTCTGCATACATGACCACTGACCAAATCTGCCCTCCTCCCAGAAGCAGAGAGTGACCTGATAGCCCAGTATTCTTAAAAGACAACCGAGAACTACCGTTCGGTACCATTTTATTCCCGAGGTCATAGGCAGTGGCTTTCCTCCCCACACCCTTACACTGAAATCAATGGCTCATTGTTTCATTGCCACAGAGCTTCCGCATGGTGGCTAATTTACATCAGGCACCTGTTTGCCTTTCATCCTGCTCACCCTGGAACATTTTCCTTCTAGCATTGTTGCTTTCATCCTGTCACTCCACATGTTGACCACCTACAGATGACAGTCAATATATAAAGTCCAAACATGGAGTGTTCAGGATGCTCTTTCCCAGTCCCAAGTACCTCTGTCACTATGACCGGCTGCCAAAACACACATGCCTTTCTGGTTTTATCACCCACTGCTTCCCTTCTGTGAACCCAACTGAGTTAGATAGCTACTGTCTTAGTCAGGGTTTGTATTTCTGCACAAAACACCGTGACCAAAAAGCAGCTTACACTTCCACATTGCTGTTTAGCACCAAAGGAAGTCAGGACTGAAAGTCACATGGGGCAGGAACTTGGAGGCAGGAGCTGATACAGAGGCCCTGGGGAGGTGCTGCTTACTGGCTTGCTTCCCCTGGCTTGCTCAGCTCGATTGCTTATAGAACCCAGGACCACCAGCCCTGGGACCGCACCACCCACAAGGGGCCCTCCCACCCTTGATCACTAATTGAGAAAATGCCTTACAGCTGGATCTCATGGAGCCATTTCCTCAAGGGAGGCTCCTTTCTCTGTGATAACTCCAGCTTGTGTCAAGTTAACACACAAAACCATCCAATATAACACAGACAGGTATTGGGAGTGGGCTATTCCTGTGACAGCCTGACCATGGTTTTAGGAGGACTGTGGAAGGACTTTGGAACTTTGAGCTAGAAGAGTCATTTGTATGTTAAGAGCTCTGTGGGATGTTCTGTAGAAGCTTGGAAGATAATGTTGAGAACAGTGCAAACAATGGGGCCTGGATTGTGACATTTCAGAGAGAAGATTAAAGACTCTAATCAGGGCCATTGCTGTTTTGATTGTGAAGATTCTGTGGTTTGGGTTAGCTGGGGCTGAAGAATCAGCTGTGATTAACAAGATACCAGAACTACTAAAGCGAAACCTTTGCATTACTGGGACAATTGATGCTGGTTAGCTGGAACTAAGAAATTAGCAGTGATTAAGAAGAGACCAGCGTGACTAAGGTGAAATCTTCTGGGAGGTGTTTCCTGAGAGCACAGAGAAGCTGTGTTCCAGAGGCAGCCACGGTTGTGCCTTGTGCTGGCAGCCAGATTTGGTAATGTGTAAGCGTCACCCAGGTGTAACTGGTTTTGAAACCAGGTCTGAGTGGATCTCAGACATTGGGCGGTTAGAGTTTGATTTGGCTTTTGATTATGACTGTGCCCTGATATTTTTCCCTCCTGAAGGAAGAAAGTATTGTAATGGAGCCCACAGTTAAGAAACTTTGAATTGTAAAAAAAAAGACTTTGAATTTCCAAAGAGTTTTGATATTTTTAAGGGATTGAAATTTTAATATGTAAGAATTTTTAAAGACTGAGGGACTTTTAAAGTTAGATCTTGGGGAGGAATAAGAAAGTCAGGGTTGAGGCTTAATAAGTGATGCGCTTGTGTGTCAAATTGACAAGGGGACAGTAGTACTGGCTGGTTTTGTATGTCAGCTGGACACAAGCTGAAGTTATCACAGAGAAAGGAGCCTCTCTTGAGGAAAGGCCTCCATGAGAACCAGCTGTAAGGCATTTTCTCAATTAGTGATCAAGAATGGGAGGACCCAGCCCATTATGGGTGGTGCCATCCGTGGGCTGGTGGTCCTGGATTCTATAAGAAAGCAAGCTCAGGGGCTGGAGAGATGGCTCAGTGGTTAAGAGCACTGACTGCTCTTCCAGAGGTCCTGAGTTCAAATCCAACAACCACATGGTGGCTCACAACCATCTGTAATGGGGGCCCTCTTCTGGTGTGTCCAGTGGCTCACATACATTAAAGAAAGAAAGAAAGAAAGAAAGAAAGAAAGAAAGAAAAGAAAGAAAGAAAGAAAGCAAGCAAGCAAGCAAGCAAGCAAGCTCAGCCCATGGGAAGCAAGCAACACCCCTCCATGGCCTCTGTATCAGCTCCTGCCTCCAAGTCCCTGCCCTGTGTGAGAGTACCTGTCCTGACCTCAGCAATGCGGAGGTGTAAGCTGAACAAACCTTTTCCTCCCCAACTTGCTTCTTGGTCGTGATGCTTGTGAAGGACTAGAAACCCTGACTAAGACAGCTACCCAGCTCCAGAACAGACAAGGCCCCTTGTCCCTCCTGCCTTGTATGAGGCCCTTCCCCTGCCCTTTCTATATCTCAGCAAATGCTAAGACAATCAAGCTGTCAATGAACACCCATCACATTCTTATTATAGTGGTGATGCCCCAGCATCATATCAGACCATTAGAGTGGTGCCTTCTGGCTAGGTGTGGGTAGTTCCCTGTAAGCCCTGCTATGAGGAAGAAAAGACAGGAGAATTTCTATGATTTTTGAAGCCCTCGTATGCTACTGGTGAGTTGCAAGCCCTCCCCAAGCAGTGGTCAGCAAGCTAGAGGATGGCCTGCCTCAAAGAACCCTTTCTGAACATGTGTTCATGTCAAACAATACACCTTTGTGTGGGACTTCACTCACTCACTACTCTAATCATTTTGTTTTTCTTTCTTGGTATTGGGCGGGAGTGGTGGGGAGATCTCATTCTGTAATCCAGTCTGACCTGAAACCCACCACGTAGCCCAGGCTTGCCTCAAACTTGTGGCGATCCTCCTGCTTCAGGCTCCTAGTGCTGGGATTAGAGGGGTTAGCTTCGTCCAGTTCTTATCCTTTATCTCTTAACAAATTGAGTACATAATTAGAAATTACAGATATCCCAGAGAAGTCATCCTAAATCACTAAGAAGAAGCGCTGGGCCACATCACGCGTTGCTGAGGCAAAACGCCAGACCCAAGCCACTTCAGGAGGAAAGGGCTCATTATGACTTATTATAGTTCAAGGATAGGATCCATCCATCATGAAGGGGAGTCAGGGTGGCATGACAACAGGAGACGGTGGTGGCTGGCCACTATGTGCCAATGTCAAGAAGTATATAGAGATGAGAGCGGGCAATCTGGTCACCTTCTCCTTTCTAGTCAACCCAGGACCACAGACTATGGGGTGGTGCTGTTTGTTTTCAGGGTGAGTTTTCCGTGCTGAATGCAACCTGGCACGTTCCCTCACAGACACACCCAGCCATGTGCTTCCATGGTGTCTCTAAATCCTCTCAAGTTGATAGTGAACATTACCTGTCACAGAAGGCAAGACCGGCATTCTTGAGTCTCTGATGTGAGCTATGCATCCTCTTCCTAGCCACAGCCACAAGTCCACAAAACTGCCTGAAACATCAGATGTCTTCCTTATCTCGACGCCAACCACAGATGTTTGGAACGTCAGCTAAGTACCCTGGCTTGAGTACTTGAACTGGGCGCTCTGACTTGAATGTTAGCTTGGCTGCAGTAAGGTTGACACTGTAGGAGAAATTGCTTTTGTTCACCCCTTGGAGCACTGCATCTAAGTAAGTGGCCTTACCTTGAAGACAGAAAAGAGGCAGAATCCAGGCCCTGGCCCTGGCTGCTGTCTCCTCTAAAATACCATGCTGCTATCTGAGGGCTTCACTTGAGTAACTCCCACCTGCTCTACTCACAGATGCCAAGTGACAAATACCAGTAATGACCAGGAGCCACACCATCTTCGCCTGGTTGACCTAACTCATGGGTACCACGCACCAAAGTGCAGAGTGAGTCACGGCTAATAGGGTGGATTTATTAAAATGCAACAACAATTTGGTCTCAGACGGGAGGAGTTTCATCAGAGAAGACAGCCTTACTGTGTAAACTAACGTCGTAGACACGATAACGTAAAAACAGTGAGATCATCACCACCAAAGTTTGTGGCATCGACTCATACTGAATTACTCGGATGAGTCAAAGAAGTGGGATTTCCATTCCCCAGAGGCGCTCAAAAAGCTTCTTTGTAATTGACTCTGTTCTGGAAGAAAGAAGAGAACTTATTTACAGGGAAATTTCTCTTCCGTGGTGCAAACATGAAAGAAGGGAAAAACGACACTTTCTCAGATTTCATTCTGGTTGGCTGCACTACTTGAGAAAATGGTTTGTATGTTTTTAATCTTTGGATTGGCGTCCATGGTTTGAGACTTCTTGAAGGCTACCACTATGATGAAAATGTTATTGAGGAGAACTCGAGAAGAAAACAAGAAAAAAATCAGCTCAGTGTGTGCTTATGGAGATTACAGCCCATTTATGCTTTTTTGGGTATAAATCAAAGTATTATTACAGGGAGGCACACAAAAAAGTCACTGTTTTCAGGAAAATCGCCAAAGAGATTGCATCAGTCTGCTGTCACATGTGGGAGAGCATGTGTGACTGGGGGCCTTGACTCAGAGGCAATCCCATTTTATCTACTGTGGCAACCATGGTAACGTACCCAAGTGTCTGACCCAAATGGAAGGGAGCAAGCCACTCCACTCTACATCATTCTGCATGTTGCACTACCCTTCCTTATACATGGACGACACATTTGTACTGTGACAGCTCAGGGGGCCTCAGGTACATCAGAGAAGGAAGAGAAGCTTCTTCCCTGGTTCTCCTCTGTAGCTAATGGACAGCATAACCTCAGAAGCAAGGTACTGGCTGTAGGAGATGGGCAGAGACGGGTGTCATGCAAAAGAGAGTGGGGCTAGGTCCCCACCTTTGGCTGTTTCTGAATTCGCAGTCATAACTGCATGGGAGTGAAAAACACAGCATCCTCTGAGCATCTGTCTTGGTTGCTACACACAGAATGTAATGCTGTCAAGACCCTTGGTCAGGCACTTACACCCACCCCACCCCCACCTCCATCAAACACTATCTGGGTATCATGGATGGATATTACTATAGCAACCTTAATTAGCTTTACTCGTCACAGACATGACCTACAAACACCTGTGGAATAAAGTAACAAGAGCTTACTTATAGCCTTAATTCACTCTTTTCCCATTTAACCCCATCTCTAGTCCTAAGATGCCTTACTTCTTGGGAGAATGGAAGATCTATCTAAGAATCAAAAGGCTCTGAGAACTGTCGGCTGCCAAATAATAAAATCTTAAGATGTTAGATGACTTCTTTTTGAACACTTTATTTTTTACTTATTTTTAAGATTTATTTATTATATTTAAGTACACTATTGCTCTCTTCAGACACACCAGAAGAGGGCATCAGATCTCATGAAAGATGGTTGTGAGCCACCATGTAGTTGCTGAGAGTTGAACTCAGGACCTCTGGAAGAGCAGTTAATGCTCTTAACCACTGAGCCATCTCTCCAGCCCAAAGCTAGATGACTTTTAAATGGTTTAACTGTAACTAACCCAGACCCAAGAAGTCTGACTCCTTGAAAGAACTGTTAGCTATACAATGATGACACCAATAAATTTAGCTCAATGAATGATGCAGTCACTCACTAGAGACTTACTTGGTGTTTGTAGAATTTCAGAGAAGTAACCGTGGACCAAGGCTGTAGGGTGAGAGCATACTGGGTGAATATGCCATTCACAGGAAGGTGAATATGGTGTGATTCTGTTCGCAGGTGGTACCCAGGGAAGACAATTCCCGGATATGGGAAGTGTGGATAAGGCTGCCAGGAGCTTAAGAAAGGGTGAATGAGCAGTTGCTTCAGAGTTTCGTTGTGCAAGACAGAGTCCGGAGATGAATGGCATAACAGTGAGGGTGTGATGGGAACCAATGGGCCATTTTAAGTGGTTAATAATGGGGTGAGGATGTAGCTCAGTGGCAAACATTTGCCTGGTATGCAGACACCCTTGGATTCAAACCTCAGCACTCAACAGCTAAAAGTTGACAGTAAAATTTACTGTGTACCCCGTGGATCATTTCCTGTAGATGTGAAAGAAAAGCAGGACGGGGGTGGGGGGGTGGACAAAATGGAGGAAACAAAAGGTTTCTCACCACACACTCATCACTTAGGGGAGTCAACTCCTCCGAGTTTCCCCCAAAGTACACATAACACACCCAAGCTCCCAAGCATAGACAGAATCAACCAGGCTGTAAATCAACTTTCTGAATGCAGCGCTCTGGCCCGCCTGGCCGTCATGACAGCCCAAATCTGACTTTCTAATTTCTGAGAATTGCCTATTAGTCATTACAGTGCAATTAGTGTCACCCATTCCCGTTTCCCATCTTCACTTACAGAGCCACCGTACTGAAGAAATCAGTGCTGTCTGTCACGCACCTGAGTTATTAGTTAGGATAGCCTTGGTAGTTTTTGTTGTTGCTCTTGTTTTAGGTGTTTGGTTTGGTTTGGTTTGGTTTGGTTTGGTTTGGTTTGGTTTGGTTTGGTTTGGTTTGGTTTTTTTGGTAACAGGGACTTACCTTGTAACTCAGGCTAGCCTGAAACTCACTGTGTAGCCCATGCTGACCTTGTCAAATATTTAACAAATCTTTTGCCTCGGCCTCCTAAAAGCTAGAATCATCATCAGCACGCATCATCATGGCCAAGCTTAGGTTTGATTTCTTGCTTAGAGAACTTCATTCACTTCCCCCTGTTACATTCATAGAATAATTTTCCGAAAAGATGAGCTGTCTCAGCTTTTACCCGCTGCCAAGCCAAACAACCTGAGTCCCATGCTCAGGATCCACCAGGTGAAAGGAGAGAAGTGACTCCCACAAAGTTGTCCTCTGACCTCCACATGCATACCACGTCATGTGTGTGAGTGTTCACACAGACACAGACACACACAGACACAGACAGAAAGAGAGAGAGAGAGAGAGAGAGAGAGAGAGACAGACAGACAGACAGACAGACAGACAGACACACACAGGGCCAATGTCAATTTTTTTTTTTTTTGCATTTTAAAACTATGTCTTTATTGACTTTGTGTCCGTGTGTCGCTTGGAAATGTGGCTCAGAGGTAGACTGCTCACTTTGTGCCAATTCACAGAACTGCTAAAATAAAAGAGAGAATACAATAGCCCCTGCCTCTGCCTCTGCCTCTGCCTCTGCCTCTGCCTCTGCCTCTGCCTCCCAAGTGCTGGGTTTAAAGGCATGCACCAACACTACTCAGCAGGAAATAAAGTATAAAGTATGTGTCTTAGGTTTTTACTGCTGTGAACAGACACCATGACCAAGGCAAGTCTTATAAAGGGCATTTAATTGGGGCTGGCTTACAGGTTCAGAGGTTCAGTCCATTATCAAGGCAGGAACATGGCAGCATCCAGGCAGGCATGGTGCAGGAGGAGCTGAGAGTTCTACATCTTCAGCTGAAGGTTGCGATAGCAAAATACTGACTTCCAGGCAGCTAGGATGAGGATATTAAAGCCCATATCCATAGTAGCACACCACACCTACTCCAACAAGGCCACACCTAATCCAACAGGGTCACACATTCTAATAGTGCTACTCCCTGGACCAGGCATATATAAAGCGTTACAGCATGTTTACATATATATGTGTGTGTGTGTGTGTGTGTGTGTGTGTGTGTGTGTGTGTGTGTGTGTGAATAGATTTAAGGTACTAAATATTTAACAAATAATACACACACACACACACACACACACACATTAAAAGGAAATTCTAAGAGTTATGTTAATGACAAAGGAGGTCAGTAATGGAACGGGATACACCTATAAATTTTGTTTTCTATGGTTTTGGTTTTTGGTTTGAGTTTTAAAACAAAATTGACGATAGCTGGCCTGGACTCCCTATCGCCTACCTCTTGTTGGGATTTCAGGTGTGTGCCACCATACCTGGCCCTCATCTATATTTTGAAATATGAATTCACAAGTGTTTCAGAAAAGTGAGAAGAGAATCAAGTGTTGGGAAAGAAGATAGCCTCTCCGTGGAAAATATAAATTGACATCAACTCGTGACATTTTTTTTCCTGAGTTCTCCTTCAGTCTTTTTTTTTCCCCATTTTTTAAAAAAATAGGATATTTTTTTATTTACATTTCAAACGTTATCCCCTCTCCTGGTATCCTGTCCATAAACCCCCTACCCCATTACCCCTCCCCCTTCTTCTATGAGAGTATTCCACCTCCCCAACCACCCACCCCTTCTTGCCTCCCCGCCCTGACATTACCCTACAAGCCTTGGCAGGACCAAGGGCTTCTCCTCCCATTGGTGTCCAACAACGCCATCCTCTGCTACATATACAGCTGGAGCCATGGGTTTGTCCATGTATACTCTTTGGGTGGTGGTTTAGTCCCTGGGAGCTCTGGTTGGTTGGTATTGTCGTTCTTATGGGGTTGTAAACCCCTTCAGCTCTTTCAATCCTTTCTCTAACTCCTCCAATGGGGACCCCATTCTCAGTTCAATGGTTGGCTGAGAGCATTCACCTCTGCATTTGTTATGCTCTGGCAGAGCCTTTCAGGAGACAGCTATAACAGGCTCCTGTCAGCATGCACCTGTTGGCATCAGCAATATTGTCTTGGGTTAAATTTGGTGGCTGTATGTATATGGGACAAAACAGATCCCAGGTAGGCAAGCTCTGAATGGCCATTATTCCAGTCTCTGCTCCAAACATTGTCTTGGAGAAATTTCTCCTCCATTATGAATATTTCTTGTGTATTCCCCCTTTCAAAGAAGGACTGAAGCATCTGCACTTTGGTCATCCTTCTTCTTGAGCCTCATGGGGTCTGTGGATTGTATCTTGGGTAATCCAGGCTTTTGGGCTAATATCCAACTATCAGTAAATGAATATCGTGTGTGTGTTTTTGTGATTGGGTTACCTCACTCAGGATGATATTTTCTAGTTCCATCCATTTGCCTACGAATTTCATGAAGTCATTGTTTTTAATAGCTAAGTAACTCATGACATTTAAACTTAATTCTAAAGAAACTTTAAGAAAGTAAGTGATCAGGTGCACGGGGTGCTAACCCTAGAGAACTTGAGGCAAGAGGATCTGAGTTCAAGGACAGCCTGTACTTCATAGAGAGATTCAAAAGAGAGAGAGAGAGGAGGGAGAAAGGAAGGAGGAGCAGGAGCAGGAGGAGCTTCATGTTATTCAAAGGAGCAAAGAGCAAATACTCTCTGGCTTACATACATGAAGATCCTCCTTATCATAGAGTAAAAATAAAAGGAAGATGTGAGAGCATTGCCAGTCGGAGGATGACAACAGGGCTCGGAGATCTGAGAAGGAAGAGTAGGGTCCAGCAATGGTTGGAATAGACTTGGGAGTCAATTCTGGGTGGAAAGAGAACTGGCAAAGTCTCAGAACATTAAGCATTTGCATTAATGATTAATGGATGGATCAATAAAAATGAAAAAGAAGTGTCTAGGGAGTTGGGGATTTAGCTCAGATCTAAGAGGAAGAGCTTCCTGCGAAAGCACAAGGAATGGTTGGGTCCCCAGCTGGAAAAAAAAAAGAAAAAAGTTAAAAAAAAAAAAAAGAAGTGTCTAGGTTCCCTCCCAGTCCCTGGTGTTACTACTATCATTGCCATTGCATCGCTTAGGAGCGGTGAACACGGGAGCATCTGCTGGATAAACAAGTGGCTGTGGCTAGCAGACGAGAATCAGGGGTCCGGGGCTTTATGGACAGAGCTGCACATAGACTCTCAGCTACGAAGGAAATGAAATGAGATCACAGAGAACAAAGGAGCAAGGAAAATGGGTCTGGACAAACTCCAAGAGAATCTCAGCTCATTGTGTGACTAGAAAAGGTCTAACAGGAAACCCTGAGAGATTGAACAGGCAGGGAAAGGGTCAGAGGCCACCCACAAGGAGTATGCATGGCAACAGCCATAAAAGCAGCTACAACAGCCGCAGTGACCGTAATAACTACAATTCACCATGAATAACTACAAGCCAGACAGACGTAATCAGCCTCAAGTCACCACACAGATTAGACTTTCTTATCTTTATCTCACTTCAGAAACAATGGTGTCAGGTCAGCGGGTGAACGCAGAGCTGGGATCGCAGACCACCACTGCGAGTGACTACTCTGTTACTGTGTCATTGGCTGCCAGGGAGCAGTGAATCATGGCTTGCCCTCCTTTCACAGGAAAAGTATTATGAGGTCTCTGAACTCTCTGACGGTGAGGAGCCTGGAGAAAAAAAAAAAAAAAACTGGTAGCAAGCATTTTCACCCCCCAGATAATTGGCCCATTTTCCTATTAGGAAATGAACAAAATATCAATGGAGAATGGGGAATCTATCTAACTTTCTGTATTTCTATCAGAACAAGGAGAGATAACTTTTTTCCCCACTGTTCAAGGTTTATTTGGTGTTCTCATTGGCATGACACTTGAGTGGTTGGTTCTGTCATCCACATGCAGATCTTACATTTCATGTAATATTGCAATGTGCACTACAGACACATATAATACAGAAAATATCCTGTAGAATATCTATGCACAAGATATGCATGATGGACTTACACACTGGAGCCAGGTTATGACTGACTGGGAACTCACTGGCCTAGGCAATGTTTGGTGAGGGATCGCAGAGCAGCAATGCAGCAGGCTCCCAGGGTAATCCAAGCCTGCACGCAGTTGGCAGTGCGTCTTGGAGACAGTGGGACTGTAAGGTTACCACTACACAAGTACCACTTAGCAGCAGGGTAGAGCTGTGGGAACTGAGATTTCCCCCAGACCACCTCAACACAACTGGACTAACCACAGCTCAGATGAGAAGTGTGTGGTCTCCATAGAAACCCTGCTGCAGCCTGGACAGTGAAGGGCTAGGACACTGGGGAGACTTTAGAACTGCAGCTCCTTCTGGATTCCCCAGAGGGTATCTGCACTCTTCTTCAGGCGGGCCTCCTCCTCCGGAGTCAGTGTCACCTTCACAACATCTGAGATTCCATTTTGTCCCAGGATATATGGGACACTGAGGAAGACGTCATCATTGATTCCATAGAGTCCCTTAAACATGGTGGAAATGGGATGCACCTGCCTAAGGTTCTTCATTATGCTCTTGGCTAAGTCTGCCCTGGAGAGGCCAATGGCCCAGGATGTGTAACCTTTCAGTTTGATCACCTCCTATGCACTGTCAACCACCTGCCTGTGAACATCCTTCCATGGCTACTTGTCCGTGTCTGTGCCCAATTCTAGGTTCAGAGGCTTCAGGGAGATGCCAGCAACGTTCACACCACTCCACACAGGCACACTGGAGTCGCCATGCTCTCCTAGGACCCACCTGTGACAGCTCAGCAGGTGAACTCCCAGTCTTTCTCCCATCAGGTAACAGAACCAAGCTGAATCCAGATCACGACCATTTTTTTTTTTTTCTTTTCTTTTTTTCGGAGCTGGGGACCGAACCCAGAGCCTCGCACTTGCTAGGCAAGCACTCTACCACTGAGCTAAATCCCCAACCCCACGACCATTTCTAGTAACTCGGCTTTGGGGAAAGCCACTGATCCTCCAAGCCACGTAGGACAAGATTTCCCCTGTATTTGAGACAATGAGCAGCCTGCACTGTGGACTCTACTTCCCAATGTTCAGAATGATGAACTTGAAGATGTTTGAGTTTCGTTGGACCAAATTGAGCCGGCTCTCTCCCTCTTGCTGACCGGCCCCCGCCGTGATAATGACCAGCTTGGAGTTTGCAGTCACACTGTAGTCTTTGCTGGAGACAATTTTTGGTGTCTTAAGGAAAAGGCTGCCTGTGCTGGAGATCCATCATCTCTCCCTTTAGCTTGTCTTCCATGACATCAACAAGGGCAAGCTCATCGGCCCAGTCCTTCATTGAGATACTGGATGGCACAGCCATGCCAACAGCACCAACCCCACCAACTGTAATCTTGTTCTGGGGGACCTGTTCTTCCTTAAGAAGATTCACAGTCAGCTGGTCCTTGAGGGCTGTTATCTTGGACTTTGAATCTTTTGAGATTGCGACTGCACGATGGGGGTGGATGGGCGAGCAGCAGCAGCAGCGTAGGCTGGGCTCGGCGACAGTGGCTCCAGCCGAGAGATAACGTTTTAAGTTGGGAATACATAGGACACTGTAATTCATTGAAGTGACATTAAAATACTGAAAATGGTCAGCCGACCTCAGATTCCTGTGGCGGGTGCCATGGCAGACAAAGAAGGAAGATTCTTGGCTATGGTTGTGCTACACAGAAGGCAATGGCTAAAGGGAGTCAAACGAGGGAAAGCTCCTTAGATGTGAGCAAAGACGGAGTATTTAGATGCATTTGTGTAGGAGCTGGACAGCCAAGGATGGTGGGGACTCTCTGGAGCAAAGGTGAAGGATTAGCCTTGGAGAAGAGGAGAAAGAGATGAGACGCACTCCCACCTGTGCATGAGTGCGCTCGCGCGCGCGCGCGCGCGCGCGCACACACACACACACACACACACACACACACACACACACGTGCTCACACACACGATTTTTTGCTTTGTTGGTTTTTTTTTTGTTGCTGTTGTCTGTCTGTTTTGAAAGACAAGGGTATAGATATGGGTGACCTTGGTTGGCCTAGAACTAGCTGTATACCCCAGGCTGATTCCCCACTCCTAGTTCCCCCATCTCTGTCTCCCAAATGCTGAGATCAAAGGTGTATACCAACACACCTGACCAACACAATAAATACAAAGTTTTAAATAAACAAACAGAAAATAAATAAATGGTCATTACTAAAACAAACAAAAAATAAAATCGCACAATGATACCCTCCTCCTGGTATTCCCATAAAAGGTCAGGTTTGATCTATGAGACAGCAGCAGACAGCAGATGTTTTCTCTTAGATTAGGTCATAAAAGACTGACTTCCCACTTGGATACCGTGTGTGTGTGTGTGTGTGTGTGTGTCTCTCTCTCTCTCTCTCTCTCTCTCTCTCTCTCTCTCTCTCTCTCTCTCTCTCTCTCTCATTCTAGGGAAGCCATCTATCTTATAAGGATACTCAGCCATCCAAGGGAAAGCCCCACTGGCAAAGAACTAAGACTTCTAAGCCATGGCCTATGAGGAATCCACTCCAGTCGTTCACCATGTGCGTAAGCTTGGAAGTGGGTTCTTCGGGCCAACTTCAGCTCTGAAATGACTCCAGCCACAGCCTATGACTTCATCCAAGACCATGAGCCAGAACCACCCATTTCTGCCACTCCTGGATGTCTGGCCTTCGAAAACTGTATAAAATAATAAGTGTGTGTTGCTATAAGCTACTACATTTCGGAGAATGATGTTAAGGTCGTGGTAAATAGCCAATGGAGTTCCCTTGTCAAAAAACTGTACAAAAATTTTTACAAACCTAAATTTCCAAGATTTGATTGGATATTTACAAAGCCAAAGTGTTAGGTGACATCCTCCCTCCCCAGAAATTATTGCAAAAGTTGTTAGCCTAGGTTCTGTAGAGAGAGCAGAGGAGGGCTACAGATGAACCAGCACTCACCCGTGTTCCGCTGCTATTACCCCCTTCGCCAACCTCCTGAAGGAACAGCCCTGCATGTGATGAGAGCTGGGCAGCAAGATGAGTTTTGTTCATGACTGGTAGGAGGCTTAACACTCATGAGCCTTAGAGACGGTTTTGTCTGGCTATGGTTCTACCAGACACACATGAAGGTTTTCAGGGGTCTCGACAAGGGCTCTCTCAGGCATAGGTTTGGTCTTTACTCTTTGTTATCTTATTTTGTTTTATTTTTCTCATCTAGAAAACTGTATTATGATTCCTGGCATTAGATACCCAGCATAAAGGAGAGAGGGTTTCTTCCAGCTCTCAGGTTCAGAGAGGTTCAGCCTGCGATTGGGGATTTAGCTCAGTGGTAGAGCACTTGCCTAGCAAGCGCAAGGCCCTGGGTTCGGTCCCCAGCTCTGGGGAAAAAAAAAAACAGAGAGGTTCAGCCCATGGTTGAACCCCAGCAGTGATGCTGACTGGGGGACTATGTGTAGAAGCAGAGACTCCTCAGCTCAGGGCAGACAGAACGCAGAGACAGGAATGAGCAAAGATAAGACACCCCAAGGACCCCCACCACGAACATTTCCTTAAGGGAGAGTACAGTGCAGAAATACAGTAGAGTTCACGGAGAGCAGCACTGAGAGGGAGAAGAGACCGGGACAGTTGTCCAGAGAACAGATTGCAGAGGGAGAACAAGCTAGACACAGGTGAGGACAGAATGAGCAGAGAATGAGAAGGGGCCAGAGGATTAGAACAGATTGCTAGAGTTAATATGCGGCCACACAGAGCAATTCAGGAGGCGTTGAGAAAAGCCAGATTGAATCTGTCGCCTGGGAGAGGAGTTTGAGCTCGAGCGACTGAGTTGAACCAGCCAGCCAGAGTTCAGAATGAAATACAAAGGGTGAGCTCATTCAGCAGTCAGGCTCTGAGGCTGAAAACATTCAAGGCCTGATTGTCCAGAGGCCAGATGCTTCGAGGTTAGCAGACAGAGGCAGTGAGCCTCCGAGCCAACAACTACAGTGTAGGCCGGCTGCTGAAAACAAAACCTTTTTTCCCTCTCTTTGGTTTTTCATTACAGTGTTTCTCTCTGTGTAGCCCTGGCTGTCCTGAAACTCACTCTGTAGACCAGGCTGAGTCTGGTCTCACGGAGATCCACCCACCTCTGGAATGCTGAGATTAAAGGTGTGTGTCTTCACTGCCCAGCCTTGAAAATGAAATCTTAAAGCAAACTAGAAAACAACATAAACAGGGAAACAAAAATTGGAATTACAAATGATTTTTTTTTACCCAAATACCACTAGACTAAAGGCTAGAAGCTAATGGGATAATATCACTAAATCGTAGGGAAACACTGATACAGAGAACAGGGCTCCCATGTTAGCAGAACTTTCGATAGCAGCACAGCCACTGTTACTGTGTCCATGCTCCATTACCTGTGCTCACGCAAACAGCCCTGACTCAAGATCACACACACAAAAGACACAAAGACAGGAGGATCTGATAAGGTTGAGAACATGTCGTGCTGGGGAGGTGGGGGGCATGAGAAAGAGAGACATGGGGAAAGGGCAAAATGTCCAAAATATGTAATGTATAAAATTATTAAAAATAAATTGCTTAATACTAGGGGAAGGGAAACCTTCAGAAATGGGGAATTAAAAGCACTCCTTGAATATGCATATATGCATGTTGAAGGCAAAGTGAAGACATTTAAAAATATTTTACTTTTAAGTGTGTGTGTGTGTGTGTGTGTGTGTGTGTGTGTGTGTGTGTGTGTGTGTGTTTGCAGGCATTCGTGGAAACCAGAGGACCTGAAACCCTTAAGCTGGAGTTGCAGATGGGAGTTGGTAGCCTACTATGGCTACCCAGAATGGAGTTTGGGTCCTCTGTAAGAGCCATTTCTTAACGTCTCTCTTATCTGCTGTGCCATCTCTCCAGCCCCTAAACTAAGGCTTTTTTTTAACAAGAAAACAAAGTCGAGGATTTGTCTCCAACACTAAGAGAAGTTCTTCAAGTTAAAAGTTAAGGAAAATGTTATCACACGAAACTCTGAGACTCCAAGATAAAAATGTAAGACACCTTAAACTGAAAATAATAAAGGAAATCAAGTGTAAATTGGTATCCTAAATTACATGCATTAGTTTTATCTCTTCTAAAATTTATATGTACCTTACAATGCCTTATTATCATTTTATTTATGTGTAATAAATAATAGCAAATAATTCACTAGCAATGCATTGTAGAGGCAACACGCACATCAACCAGAGTAACAACAGCTGTTGCCCAGTTATGAAATTATAATATTGTTGTAAAGAGCAAAACAATATTTGTAGTCAGTGACAAATTAGAGATGGCTCTTATACTCTCGACAACACTAAAAAATAGTAATTTAAAAAAAACATGACAAAGGGATAGGTTAAAAAATCATGTCAATGGACTGACCCTGGACTCTGACCTCATAGGTAGCAATGAATAGCCTAGTAAGAGCACCAGTGGAAGGGGAAGCCCTTGGTCCTGCTAAGACTGAACCCCGAGTGAACGTGATTGTTTGGGGGAGGGCAGCAATGGGGGGAGGGTGGGATGGGGAACATCCATAAAGAAGGGGAGGGAGGGATTAGGGGGATGTTTGCCCGGAAACCGGGAAAGGGAATAACACTCGAAATGTAAATAAGAAATACTCAAGTTAATTAAAAAAAAAAAATACAAAAAAAAAATCATGTCAATAGATAAGAAGGAATGGAACATTTTTCATCGTTGATCTCAGCCAAGAGAGGGCAAGAAAAGAAGGCGACAGGGACACGTGGAAAACAAACAAACAATGCTACTGTTGATTAAAACCTCACAGACCAGAAATTCCACTTAACAAGCAATTGACACAAGGAATGTAAGGCTGGCATGTGGGGGAGGATGCAACCGATGTTATTCACAAGAAACAGATTAAAGCTGGAGAGAGTGTGCCTGAGGGAGACTGAGCCACGAGGACAGCTGCTAGTGTAAGGCCAGAGTGCAGCATAGACCGAGACCCTGACCCAGAACAAAACCATTTTTAAGGGTGATTTGCCTGCGAGAATACTGCTCTTAACAACCTCTGAGCCATCTCTCCAGCCCAGAATAAAACATTTTCAGTAACTAACACATGTTCTCTAAAGGACACAGAATGTCCCTAATGGCCCCACATGTGACAGCAGCAACTGCAAACAACCCACTGTGCACTGAGAGTCACTCAGTCTTGCAGCACAAACTGGGCAAGAAACTTAGTGTGTGTGACCTCACAATCTCTGGGCATTAAGAATCATTTAAGCACCTCTTGGAGGTCCCACTTCCTTTTTGGATGTTTTTCATATATTTATATATTAATTATGTTTTTGTACTTAATATGTATTTTAGTGCATGTATCTTACTCATTAAAACTTGTTTTTGAGATTTTGGCACTATTTTATGTGGGTATTCTGTTCATATATACAGCTGTGCACCACATATGTGCAGTTCCGGCAGAGGCCAGAAGAGGGCATCAGGTCTCCTGGAACTGGAGTTCGAGGCAGCTGTGAATCACCCGACATGGGTGCTGGGAACTAAACGTAGGTCCTCTGGAAGAACGGCCAGAGCTCTTAACGGCTGAAGCATCTCTTCAGCCCCGAGGACCCACTTCTTGATACACTGCACTATTAATAGTTAATACTGTTAATACTCACTATAGTTGCAGTGGCAACAAATGTCCAAGTGACTGCTGCAGAACCGAAGCTCAACCCGCAGCCGAGTAGCTGCTGTCCAGGACTGTGAGGAAATCTATCCCCGGGGTAGATATAGTCAGCGTCTTGGTTTGTCAAAACTCATTGAACGGAGGGCCTACTAAGTACTCAGCCAGTAACGGTGTTTGGCATCTAGCCTGATGACTCGAGCTGGATCCCGGGAACGCACATGATGGAAGGACAGAATCAACGCCCAAAAGCTGTCCTCTGATGTCTGCATGTACTGTGGCACACTCTCCAAACAAACTAATAAATGTAAGGATAAAAATAGTTTTGAACTGAACATGTAATGTCCGTGCATATCCCTGTATATAAAATATACAAATGCGCTGGCTAGTGGTGGTGCAGGCCTTTAATTCCAGCACTTGGGAGGCAGAAGTAGTCGGATCTCTGTGATTTTAAGACCAGCCTGGTTTACAGAATAAAATCCAGAACAGACAGGACTATACAGGGAAACTCTGAATTTTTATATATATATATATATATATATATATATATATATATATATATATATATGTATATGTATATATCACACACGTATATGTATATAATAATATTTTATATTATATATTTATAATATATTATATTTCATATATGTGTGAGATATAAAATTAATAAAGAAAAATAAATCTATAGGGAGCAAGCTGATTGGATTTTTAAAAATGGAAGTTATCCAGCTGCATATGTAGCAGAGGATGGCCTTATCTGGGATCAATGGGAGGAGAGGCCATTGGTCCTGTGAAGGCATGATGCCCCGGTGTAGGGGAATGCTAGGGCAGAAGCAGGGGGTTGGTGGGGGAGCACTCTCATAGAAGCAGGGGGTTTGCAGAGGGGAAATTGGGAAGGGGAATAACATTTGAATTGTAAATAAATAATATAGACGATAAAGAAATTTTAAACATAATAAATGAACAGGTAATAAAATTATTTTTAAAAAATGGAAGTTGTGCTTTCAACAGTGGATTCTTCTTAGTCGATGAGAAATAAATAAGACATATTGATCCTCCTATACATGAGCCCAGACATGGTGGGGAAGAAGTGAGGAGGAGGCTGAGTCACAGAGAGAAGCTATTAAAGCCGTGATGTGCAGAATCTCTCCTTATAGGGCTCTTCCAGTGCTGCCATAGCAGGGAACACCTCATAGCATAGCAATGGGTCAGCGTTACTCACGGGGTGTTTGTTAGCGCTCTGGGAAAGAACTAGAAGACAAGGTTAATAAAAGTATGAGAAATCTAATAATAACTTTTACCTCAGAAGAAAAATTGTAACAGATTCATATGACATCATGTCTGGTTAAAATATAGGATTAGGAAAGGGAGACAGATTTTCACAAATAAAAAAAAAATGGCACCAGTCACCTACCAAGTAGAATAAAATGTTATTTTCCTCTACCTTCTCACTGATATAAATAGAAAAGTCACATGGGCGCAGACGCCTACAGAAATCGTTGCAATTAGGACGGGTTCTGTTCCATACATCTTAAATGTTGCCTTATTTCACTTCAGTATAAAATCATTTCAAGGAATAAAATTCTTAACAATTTTCTCTTTCCTTCCTCTTTATTCTGCCTCAACTTCCTCAGTACAAATCACTTTTTCCTATTCAGAATAGTAGTTTATGAGGCTTTCTCTGTATTAACAAATAAACGTACACACTTAACTATGGAAAAATGAATAAAAAGTAACTCTGTCTTTATTCAAGATATAGTGAAGCTAATTTCTGTCCTCAGGAACATTCCAGGCATAAGGATGAGACAATTCCAGACCCCTAATCCAGATTTCTGGCTCCTTAGGGCGGCTCGGGAGACTAGCTTCTTTACGGTTGCTCTGCTGCCTTCCTCTGAATTGCCTGTGTCTAGACTCCGCTTCCAGACGGCGGAGTTGGCTCTCATGAGTGTCTTAGGTCACTAAGCCCTGCCCACAGAGACCTACTCATCAGTCGGCAACTGTGTACCCACTTGAGAATCGCATCGCACACAAGGACGGGAGAACAGACAGTGAAGACCAGTAGCAGGGCTTAATTCCTGATCACTGTGGTTTCACATTTCCCCTTGCTGCTGGCGTATCGGGACACCACTCAGGGAGGTGAAACATGTTCCCTTCTCCCTATGCGGAGTGTCGAGTTTACAGGATTCCACACCCGTTCAGGGGAGGGGGGAACACAGCCTAAAATGGGGGTCCCACACCGTTTCTCTGGGCGAGAAATGATACAGTCTATGGCCAAGGGCACCCAGACACCACCAGGACCTGGAGGGGTTGAGAATTCCCCTGAGGTGAGCCTGGGGCAGGGGGAGACTGGCGTAACTCAGGGTGAGTGCCAGGAGTGCAGAGGGTCCTTGTAGGGGGAGACTTAGGCACAACTCTTATGACAAAGGTATGCCCCCATCCCCAAGGTGATCCTGGAAGAAGGAGGAGACAGTCTTTCTTTGTCGAAAGTGTTTACTTGCGGTGGGAAAGGTGCATATGACTAACTCCGAGTGGACCACAGATAAAATACCTTTTGCAGAAGGAATGCCCCAGAAAGGAAGCTTATTGGTTAAACCATCAGGGTTCATCTCCATAACTCATTAGCATGGAGAACTCTGGGCTACATGACCAGTTCTCTTGGTCCCTTAAGTAGGGTGTCATGGTCAGGAACTCCAGGACAGGATTCCGGCCAGGAGCAGATTCAAACACCTTCTGTTCTCAATTATGACAATTGCTGGAGTTCCTTAATCTGCACAGCTCAGTCAGAGCACAAATTCCTGATATCACATGCCTTTTATTTGTTTTGTTTGTTTGTTTGTTTGTTTACTTGCTTATTTATTTATTTTGGTGGTTTGGCTTTTGTTGGTTGGTCGATCGATCAGTTGGTTGCTTGCTTGCTTGGTTTTAAAAAGGATCTCACTTTTATAACCTAACCTGGCCTCAGATCTAGGATCCTTTCTACCTCAGGCTCCTGAGTCCTGACATTACAAGCATACACGTCACAGCCAGTCTAGTCATTCTGTTTATACTCACTCTTTAAATGAATAGGGGCTGGGAGGTAAAATTGCTGTTTCTTCATGGACTTCTACTGCAAAGACGCTCAACCTATCTGGCCTGCTGGAGCACAGGGAGGCAGGATCTTCACACGTTAAGCCTTCCTAAACGTCAACCAACGATTCCACTTCTGAGAACAATTTTCCATTTTTGAAAGTGCACTCGGCAATAGGCAACACAGCATAGCCATGTTTGAATAATAGTGCTAGGAAAACAAATGACAAAACCTGGACCTGGACGTGAACTGTGTGCTCATTCTTAAAAATTGAAGGAAGCATTGATATGAGAAGATCCCCAAGCTATGGCAGATGAATGAGAAGAGGCTACAGGGTGTCCTGGATAAGACTACTGGGTGTCCAGGGTAAGATTACCCATATGAATAATGAAGTCAGGGCCCTTCTTGTGCTAGGCAAGCACTGTGCTATGGGGCCTAATCAGCAGTCCTTTCTGTGTTACTTTGAAATACGGTCTAGCTCTGTAGCCCAGGCTGGCCTCATATTGCAATACTTCTGTCTTAAACGCCTGAGTGCTATAATTAAAAACATGTGCCACTGTGCCCAGTTATGAAATTACTTTAAAATTAAGACTGGGGATTGGGGGGAGGGGGTGTCGTCCCAGTTCATGTAGCCCAGTCTGGCCTCACATTTGCTGTGCAGCTGAGAACGACCTTGCATTGTTGATTGTCCTACCTCCACCTCCTAACTGCTGGGACTACAGCTGTGCACAGATGTGCCCCACCACACCTGCTTTACATAGCGCTGGTGTTGAACTCAGGGCCTCGTGCATGCTAGACAAGCACCAACAGGGCTAAATCTCCAGCCCTCTGTGTGTGTGTGTGTGTGTGTGTGTGTGTGTGTGTGTGTGTGTGTGTTCTCATGCTAATTGTGTTACCCAAAAAACTGCAGTGTCCGGCATGTAGGCTAAAGGAAACCTGCCTCCAGTTGGCTCTGACTGGGAAATAAAGCCGTTAGCGTCCATGAACCCAAAAGCTAAGGCTGTCATTACATAGTTTGAAACCTGTAGCCAATGGCCAATGACTGGATAGGGAGACAGAGGCTAGACTTTTAGATTTCCCAGACAGATGAAGGGATGAGGAAGGAGAGAATCACCACAATGGGGAAGCAGAAAGATCAAACTTAAAAACCAGTCAACATGTAAGGGGTCACTCTCCCTATTGGGTCTGATAAAATATGGATTTAGCAAGTATTAATCCAAGAATACCGGAGGGGAATGTGTGCTAGCCAAGGTAAGGTTTGGATGTGCCCAGCCATTGAGCTAGTTAGGTATATTAAATTATAAAAGGCGTGTGTGTGTGTGTGTGTGTGTGTGTGTGTGTGTGTGTGAGAGAGAGAGAGAGAGAGAGAGAGAGAGAGAGAGAGCGCTATGTTTGTATATGTGTATATAAGTTCCTATGTATGAGCACACATGTAGGGGAATGTGCACAAACATATGTATGGATGTGTGTATGGAGTTGTGAAATCGATGAGTGTGTCTTCCCCATTGACTCTCCCTTCTAAGGCAAGGTCTTTCATTGAAACTAGAGTTCACCCATTCCAACCAGTATGGGACATTCTCTGCCTCCCAAGAGTGAGGATTACAGGCATTGGCCACCCCTGCCTGGCTTTTATGTGGATTCTGGGAACCTGGGCTCAAATCTTCACACTTGCACAGGAAAAGAAAGCCCTTGACCCACTGGGCCATCCCCAAATCCTGGTACTTATATTTCAAGATACTGCACCCATGCACCCTTGCACATGGTGGGTGTCTTTGCTGCCAGAGTGTAGAACTCTTACTGTTGTCCATATAAAACGCAGCTCTAATTTCAAAGGGAGCAAGAGCTTATTCTCGAGCCAAATAAGTGTGACCACAGCTCCCCCCTGGGAATACAGATTCAGTTTGCTCCAAGTAACATGTTCTAGTGTGGAAATCGTTTCATGAAATTTTTATTATTGCAGAATAAAAGAAAGTCACAAACCAACGCACTTTGCAAATGTACTGCAAGTGGGTAGCAAGTAGGCAGCTTACAACAAAATGAAGACATCTCTGCTACATTACTATGTAATGACAGCCTTAGCCTCTGGGATCATGGAAGCTAACAGCTTGTTAAACATTCCAAAGTGTTTACCTGATCATCACGGAGATGTTAGAGGTGAGCCATGATTGGCTATTAAAGGGACTAAAGATTTTGAGGTCTGGATCTGCAACATTCCAATGCTACAATTACCAATGTCTAATCAGTTATCAACCTGTAGGATCATTAACAAAGGTGTAGCTTTATTTATTTATTTATTTATTTTTTTATTTTTTTGGTTCTTTTTTTCGGAGCTGGGGACCGAACCCAGGGCCTTGCGCTTCCTAGGTAAGCGCTCTACCGCTGAGCTAAATCCCCAGCCCCTATTTATTTTTTTAAATAGGAGCCTCAGGTCACACGATTGGACCGTAACCTAATTGTTTTTCTTAGCTGAATCTACAGGAATGGTATAATATAGTTAGTCTGAAATTTTCATTTTGTGGTTATTTTATTGGACACTTTAAGATTGTATCATTTTTTAGGAATTGCTCTCAACTCTTACTAAACAATGGTCTTGGCATGTTAGACCAAGGGAAATCTGGGCCTCATTAGTGAGTCATTCTCTTTGGCCCTGGTCAGACAAACACGAGCTTCAGAGGCAGTGGGCCTTGCCCTGCTCGCACATTGTGAGCAGGAGGGATGGTAAAGGCTGCTATTGTTTTCCCAAGCAGAGGATGCTGGTGCTAATCTGCTCAAAATGGAGCATATGTTTTAGGTTTATTTTTTAAAGATTTGTTGGACCTCCTTCTCCCCATCCCAGGATCTGGCCTCCTGCGTCGCTTGCACACTGCCTTCCTAGGCTGCAGGGAGATCTGTCTGAGCCCTTGTCTGAAAGCCATAGCAGAGTTACCCACAGTATGGGGGAAAAAAATTACTTCTTACATTCATTTATTGTAGTGTGTGTGTGTGTGTGTGTGTGTGTGTGTGTGTGTGTGTGTGTGTGTGTTTACTTGTGGGGATCGTTTCTCTCCTTTCACCACGTGGGATCCAGGTCACTAAGCTTGGTGGCAAATACCTTTGCCTACTAAGCCATCTCACTGACCCTAAGGGCAAGTTATTAGAAGGTTGTCAGAGCTGAGTGAGTCAAGGAAACCATGTGGACAGCACAAATTAGGTGTGATGGGTTTTAAAGTGGGGAGCACAATCTTGGGTAGGCTGGAAAGGGGGTGGGTCTGGTTGGACCTGGAGGAGGGGTGAATATGATCAAAGCACACTGAACACACTTCTTAAAGAACTAATCTAAAAGAAATGCAGGGGTTTCTAGATCCATCTGAACCACCAATGTTAAAACAGGAAGAGGTCAACGACCTAAACAGACCCATAATAAAGAAGAAGACTGAAACAGTAATAAAAACCTTCTGATGAGAAAGGGCCCAGGCCAGACACATTCATAGCAGAACACTGCCGGAGACCCAAATGTGAGAAAGTATATAATTCTACTTTCAAAGACCTACAACTAACACTACTTACTATAAATAGATAAATAAATAAATGAATAAACAGAAACAGAAGGAATACCCTCAAACTCCTTTGACGAAACCAGTCTACTGGTAGAAATCACTCTACTGCCAAAACTAGGAAAAGGACAATAAAAGAAAACGACAACCAATATCCCTATAGAACGCAGATGCAAATATTCTCAATTAAATATCTGCAATCTTCATACAGGCAAATATCAAAAGTGCCATCCCTCATGACCAAGTTGGGTTTATACCAAGAGATGGTTCACTATATATGCATCAATAAATATAACCATATAAATGGACTTAAAGAAAAAAATCACAATATCACTTCAGTAGATGTAGACAAGGCCTTTGACAAGGTTCAACACACTTTGATAAACATCCTAAAGAGAGAATGATTAGGGAATGTCCTTCAACAGAATAAAAGCTATGTAAGATAAATCCACAGCCAACGTCACCTAAATGGGAAGGTCACAAAATAATCCCACTAATATGAGCAATGAGACAGTGCTGTCCATCAACACCATTGCTTCTGGATACACTGCTCAAGTACTAACTGAAGCAAGCAGCACCTGGGCAAGAAGAGGACATTTAGGGGATACAAAAAGAAAAGAAGAGGGGTTGGGGATTTAGCTCAGTGGTAGAGCGCTTGCCTAGCAAGCGCAAGGTCCTGGGTTCGGTCCCCAGCTCCGAAAAAAAAAAAAAAGAAAAAAGAAAAGAAAAGAAGAAATGAAACAGTCCCTATTTGCAGATATGATTTGATATTATATGGAAGAGTTCCCGTGAAGAAATGACCAACACTTTCAGTAAAGTGGCAGGATACAGAATCAGGAAAAACAAATCAGTGATCTTTCTACCTAGCAATAACGAGCGTGTTGAGAATGAAATCATAGAAACACTCCCATTCACAATGGCCTCAAGAAAAATCTAGAAATAAATCTAACCAAGGGAATAAAAGTCCTCAACAATGAAAACTGTTTGTCTCTGAAGAAAGAGATTGAGGAAAGCACTAGGAAATGGGAAGACCTCCCATGCTTGTGGATTGGTAGACTAATAACGTGAAGATGACTTTCCTATTAAAAGCAATTCACAGTTTCAATGTAATCCTGATCAGAATCCTCATGACATTCCTTATAGAAATAAAAGAAAAAGATCCTATAATTCATATGGAATTACAAAAGACTCCAGATAGCTAAAGCACTCCTGAGCAAACGAACAGTGCTGGCCATTCCAGAGAGCAAACTACATTACAGAGGTATAGTACTAAAAACGGCATGGTACTATCACAAAAATAGGTATGTGGAGCAATAAAAAACAAAACAAAACAGAAGTCAAACCATGAGCTCGCATAATTACAGCCATCTCATATTTGGCCGAGTCGTGGCAGAGAGTCAGGAATGGTGGTGCACGTTTATATAATCCAACCACACAACCAAGGTCTTCCTAAATAGAATAATAAACTCAGTCTAGAGCTACATGAGACCCTGGCACAACTTTGAGAATCTTTGCAACAAAGACAATATTTTAGGAGATTTTGGTGATGACAGGGCATAAATTAATGGATGGAATACAGAGGTCTCAACAGCCACACTGGAGGTCGAAAAATGAGGCAGCGCCATTAAAACTCTGAGTAGCCACTCTGGAGCTGGAAGAATTAGGCAGTGCCGTTAAAGCTTGGAGGAAGACTATTTCCAAATTAAGAATCCTGTCTTCATCCAACCCACTAAGTACTTCAGCCAGGATAGTGCTGGGAAATGAGATGGTGCCTCCAACAGGGTGATGTGGGAGGCTCCACAAAGGGACTGGATATGAAGGGTTGGGCAGAGCCCCATAACCACCTGAAGGCAGAGAGGCTTCTTATGGGCTATGCATACCCTGAGGAGAATGGCACAATGTCACAGCCCAGGTTCCCACTGTAGGAAAGATAACTGAGTATTGTCTGATGCTGCACAGGAAATTAACACCAACTGCCCTCTTGTCAGTAGCACCCATTGGCCATCCATATCTGAAGATCGGACAACAGACCCTGGGGTTGCTGCATAAGCCTTGGCCTCCCAGGAAATCCAGTTGGGTAGAGAGAATAAAAAAAAGGTATAGAAATGAAATTTATTAAAATGTTTGAGTCCTTACAGTATAGTGGCCTTTAAAACACCCCAGGTACCTTAGCTGTTGCTATTGGTTTCAACATTTATTATTATTAATGAGGAACTGTGCGAACATTTACATGAAACCGAACATTGCCAAACTTTCTAACCCTGTTTCAAATCTACTTCCCCATCCCTTTCCTAGTAGTATCCTTCAACATAAATGTAGAAAATATACTATGTGTTTAGGTCACTATATAAAACAATTTTCCACTGACTCTCTGGGACTTTTGAAATGTTCTCCAGATTTATTAGCAATACATCATTTGGAATAAATGTGCTATGGGACTTCCTAGCAATAGTGCGTAATTCAGAAGTCATAAACTGGGCAGAGATAACTGCTGAGAGCTGACTCAGCACGCCATTTTCCTGGAACATGTTATGGTCTTACTTGTGTCTTCCCATATTTCATGGGAAATAGCTCAACAAGATCACCATAGAGCAATACTTTACAGAACAATCCCTAGAGATGATGAATAGGATGGAGTAATGGGTTGGAGTAGGTGTGGCAGGATGAAATATCTGAATGACACTGACACAAAAACATAATTAATTCAAGGCACAAATAGCTGGTGCTCTACAAATGCAAGTGTAATATTTCCATCTCAAAATTAGCCAAACTTGATATCAAGGCCTCCTTTCAAAAAAAGAAAGAGGAAAAAAAAATGAAGAGAGGAGAGAGAGAGAGAGAGAGAGAGAGAGAGAGAGAGAAGAAGGAAGAAGAAGAAGAAGAAGAAGAAGAAGAAGAAGAAGAAGAAGAAGAAGAAGAAGAAGAAGAAGAAGAGGAGGAGGAAGAGGAGGAGGAGGAGGAAGAGGAGGAGGAGGAGGAGGAGGAGGAGGAGGAGGAGGAGGAGGAAGAAGAAGAGAAGAAGAAGAAAGAGAGAGAGAAGCTGAAGAGTGCACTGATTGCTCTTACAGAGGATGTGGGTTTAGTTCCCAGCACCCTCATGGCAGTTCACAATCATCTGTAACTCCAGTTCTAGGAGATTCAATACCCTCTTCTGGTCTCTAAGGAAACCAGTCATTCGCATGGTCTACATGCATGCCATACATACAAAATAAAATCAAATAATGTTTTTAAGGATGTAGGCTTAAAAAGAAGCAAGCAAACTGGTGTAAACTAAATTGGTGGGTTTGGAGAGAGAAGTCAGCTGTTAATGAGGCAAAAGGGAGGTGGGGAATGAACTGGAAGTGGTTTGGACTTTTGAAGCTTCAAATCCCACCCTCACTGACCTACCCCAACAAGGCCACACTTAATCCCTCCAAACAGTATCATCCAGAGGGAACCAAATATTCAAATCTGTGAGCCTCTCGGAGCCATTCTCGTTCAAGCCATCACAACGTCACAGAGACGTGGAGGTGTTGGCGGTAATGCCTGAAGACGGAGTTTTCATCTGCAAAATGTTGCTGCCGCTACTGGGTTCATCCTACTTTGAAAAATCATCCTGTAGGCCTGGAGAGAAGATGTTCCAGTGGTTAAGACCACTGACAGCTCTTTTCGAGGACCTGGGTTTGGTTCCCAGCACCCACATGGCAGTTCACAACCGTGCAACTCCAATTCCAGGGGATCTGATGCCCTCGTGGGCACTGCGTGAATGTGGTACACAGGCAACATTCAGGCAAAACAGGAAAATTTTTCTGTGGCAAAGAGTAGGCGTTGACACAGACACAGCAACTCCATACCTGAACTTACAATCGTTTGGCTTGAAAAATAGAAGAGACTTGGATGTAGTTCAGGTGACAGAGTGTTTGCCTGCTATGTATGAAGACCCACTTATGAGTCCCAGAACCTTATACACCAGGTGTAAACCAGGCACAAACAGGTAATCTCAGCACTTGAGGTAGGGAGACAGATGCTCAAGGTCATCCTCAGCTACAAAGGCCAGCGTGGTACTATATGTACATGAGACCCTATATTTAAAAAGTATTGGGTCTGGAGAAATGGCTTAGAGGTTAAGAGCACTGACTGCTCTTCCAGAGGTCCTGAGTTCAACTCCCAGCAACCACATGGTGGCTCACAATCACCTGTAATGAGATCTGATGCCCTCTTCTGGTGTGTCTGGAGAAAGCAACAGTGTACTTATATAAATAAATAAATCATTTTTAAAAAAAAGTATTTGTCTAACAGTTCAATTGACAAATTGAGAAAAAATTGGATACTGACATAAAAAGTAACATTAGCCACTTTTAAAGTAAACACTCATTCACCCACAAGAACACCTATATGACAAATGAAGGGGGAATTCTGTGTGTGAGTCGGTGGAGTTTGTTCACGTTTTGGGTGCTACAGATTGAAGAGGGGGGCCTTCCTTGGTCATGCCACAGAAGCATGCTACCACTGTGCTATATATACCCAACCTGGGGCAGGTTTCACCAAGAAGCAGGTTAGCATAAGGCCATCTGCACTCTGGCCCGATTTGGTTCTAGACGCAGCTCTCTCCCTCAGAGTCTCTTTCTCCATCTGCCCTCTTAGGCTTTGGGAAATTTCCTGGCAGAGAGCACAGCACGCCCTCATACTCTTACACCCTGCCTGCACAGCTTCCAACCCGATGGAGGGGAAAAGCCAAACATGGAAAGAAGGAGAGGAAATTCCCTTTGGAAAACCCAAAAGGACTTACTATCTCTTGGATGTTTTTCTGTTTGTTTGTTTTTTTTTTCTCTTCTCTCTCTCTCTCTCTCTCTCTCTCTCTCTGTGTGTGTGTGTGTGTGTGAGAGAGAGAGAGAGAGAGAGAGAGAGAGAGAGAGAGAGAGAAGAGAGACCAATAGGCAGAGAAGAAGAGGGAAGAGAGGCTGTTGTGTTGAGAATTATTCCTCTGCCCTTTGCTTTGCAATCTTCTGACCAGCTCTGTTCTTTTGGAGAGAAAGAAATGAGCATTAATGACAACCTCAGGAGAAGACCTTCTGTTAAAAAAAAAAAAATATTTTGGAGTTGGGGATTTAGCTCAGTGGTAGAGCGCTTGCCTAGCAAGCGCAAGGCCCTGGGTTCAGTCCCCAGCTCCGAAAAAAAAGAAAAAAGAGAAAAAAAATGTTTTATTCTAAATGAAATAGGGCCAGCCAGTTACATTGTATTCTAAAATTGTATAATTAAATTTCCCAAATTAAGAACATAATCTAGGGGCCTGGAGAAATGGCTCAGTGTAAGGAAGCACTAGCTGTTCTTCCAAAAGACCAGGGTTCAATTCCCAGCTTACAACTATCTATAACTCCAGCTCCAGGGCATCTGACACTCTCAAAGACATGCATGGAGGCAAAACATCAATGCATATAAAATAAAAAATAAACAAATCATTAAAGAAAAGAATGTTAACAGGGTAAGAGAACTGGGCCGTCTCAGGCACCAGATGTAACACTCAGGAGAGCAGGCCCTGCACCACTCCTGGGCAGCAGGGTGAAGCTAGGGTTTCAGGAAGGGCGTTGGGGTTTGTGCTGATAAGCCAGCTGACCTCAAGGCATGACAGCGGTAGAGCCAATGGGCTGATCAGCTCAGATACCTCAGAGGCCCACTTCCACGACTTTGAATTGGCTCACCCCAACATCTACTCTATCAATGAACTGCTGGAGTGCAAGAAGGGGTCTATCCTTCAGATCTAAAACTACAGGATCTCCATGACGCAGGGCAACAATGAGATATCTGAGAGGAGTCCCAGTATGGTTCCAGTATTGACAGAGTAGCAGAAGCCAGAGGCCTTGTACCAGACCAAGTCATTGCAATGAACATTTGCAAGCAAAGAAGTGTGGACAAAAGAGTATGTTGTGGGACACACTGTGATACACTACAGTTTCCACAGCAAGATTTTTGTTTCCTCTGTTGGAGGATAGGTTGCAAGGGGTAGAGGGTGGGTGGGGGGAAATGAGTGGAGTTGGGGTATATGATGTGAAACTCACAGAGTATTGTGTTTTATAATAAAGAGGAGCCAGGATATGTTTGGTAGGGCCATGTTTGGTGAGGTTGGAGTGGTGCCTCAGCAGGCACTAGCCATACAATGGGTATAGCATAGAATAGAGTTTATTTAGGACATGGAAAGGGGAGTTGAGAAGGGAGTAGAAGCAGAGAAAGACAGATAGGGGAGGGGGGACAGAGAGAGGGAGAGTGAAAGGGAGAAGAAGCCAGCTAGGAATACAGGAACATGTGGTGGAAGAGAGGGGAAAAGAAAGGGGAGAGAGAGAGGAAGGGGTCAGGGAGAGAAGAGAGCCAGAGAGAAGAAGAGAGTGAGGAGGGTGCAAACATTCCCTTTTATAGTAAGCCAGGCCTACCCGGCTATTGTCAGGTAACTGTTGAACAGAGCCTAGAAGGAATGTTAACACAACGAGCCAATAAAAAGTTATAAAAATAAATTTTTGTTGTTCAATTTTTAAAACAAATGAGCCCTACTCTAGCCTTTAAAAGAATTTGGCGAGGCCCTCTTTTTAAATTTCTGAGTTGGTCATTTTTTAAGCACATTTTAATTTATTAAAGAGGAGGGAGAGGAGGAGGAAGAAGTCATCTAGGGTCTTGTTACCTAGAGCACTTGTCCTTCTTACAAAGGATTTGGATTTGACTCCCAGCAGCCATGTGGTGGGTTACAACTGCCCACAACCCCAAGTCCAGGGCATTTGATGGTCTCTTCTGACCTCTGAGGGCATCAGACATGAATGTGGGGCACAGACATACACGCAAGAAAAACACTCATGCACTAAAAACAGGATGAATCTTTTAAATAAAGTGCTATCTACCTCTTAACACGTACCTGTAAGCCCACCACGCAGATGTGGAGGAGGAGGATTGAGAGTTCAAAGTAAAACACACAAAAAGGTGGGGGTTCTCTGGTTTAAGCTCACTCGTATGCCTTGATTTCTTTAGAATCATACTATATTCAGTGCTCCCGAGTGCCTGCCGTATATTCAGTTATTTACACATTGGCTCACTAAACTCTCAGGGGAGCCTTGAGGACATAATAATCGGCATTTCAGAGACAAGGTGATGTTCAGTGTGAGAAAACAATACAACTAAAGTCTTGCGCCCCTCCCACTGTCACCTGGGTTCCATTTTTAAGTGTTCCCAGTATGATCAGGAGGCGTTTGCTATTTTCCATGCTGTGTCTGTGAAGTCACCAGAGTGGCTGCCGTGTAGCAAAGTTTCCACAGAACTGTTTCCATGCATACACTCATTCACTCAGCAAATCATATTGTTCTAGGAAATCTGTGTGCTGTGACAAATGCTTGAGATAAACAACTTGAGGCATAGGAAAAAAAATGATGTCATGGGGTTTTGGTTCATGATGTCAGGGGGTTTTGATCCCTTCAGTTCCGTCCATTGCTGTGGGTCTGGAGTGAGACAGGGCATCCCAGAAGCAAAAGCATACATGTGATAGAATGAAACTGTTCACCTCGTGAGACCAGGAAACAAAGCAAGAGACAAGGGGAGCCCCGGACAAGATACACCCTCCAAAGACATGCCTGTAGTGAGTCCCTTCCTCTGACAGGCCCCACCTCCAAAAAGAACATGAATGAAATTAGCACCCTCGTAATTCTACCACTTATCAACAGACCCACCAGTCATGTAACAAGCCTCTGAGGCATGAGACGTTTTACAAAACACTTTATATCCAAACACTGTGGGCCAGTGATACATGTCCTGAACTTGCTTTTGATTCAGAAAACATTATTATCCTAAGAATGAACTCTTTCCTCATTTTTATTTTGTATTACTATTACGTGTGCTTGTTCATGAGGTGGGGTGAGGGGCGTGAGTTCCACAACATGGGGGCAGAAATAAAGGACAATTTTGTGGAGTTGTTTCTCTTCACCCACTTTATGAGCGTTCAGGCGATTGAACTCAAATTGTCAGACTTGAGTAGCCTTAGCCCACAGGGACAGCTCACCAACCCCAAAAATCAACATTTCTGAGTAAAGTCTGAAAGAAATTGTTTTCCATGGGGAGTGTACAAGAAAGTTTCTTGAGTAGAACCAACAGCTCAGCAGAACAATCCACCACAGTGACCCTTCAAAAACCTCCTATCACACACAGGTGAGTCCTGATCTCCACCTTCACCCACCCCCCTCCCTAAACCAAGAAGACGCAGAATCCCCAAAGACCAGCATCTTCTGACCTGAAAGAGTCTTCAATATTAATGGTAGCCAAGATACTGAACCTTAGGAATACAAGAGGAATTTTTTTTTACTGGTTTTATACCCAGTCAAATCTGCCCTTCCTAAAGTTGACTATCATTAGTGGTTTGTTACAGAATTCAGATGTTCCATGCTGGGGCTACAGAGACAGCTGGCTCAGAAGTTGAGAGCACATATTGCTCTTGCAGAGGACCTGATTTAATTCCCAACACCCACATGATGATTCACAACCACCCAAAATTCCAACTTCACATGGTCTGACTTCCTTGGACATCAGGATATATCCATGTAGGTAAAACACTCACACATTAAAAAAAAAGAATATATCTTTTTTTTTCTTTTGTGATCCCAACCCCTCTAATTTTTAAATTATCTTTAAAAAAGAAGTTCCAGGGCTGGCAAAATGGCTCAGCAGGAAGAGGCTTAGGCGCAGAGGATGATGACCTGAGTTAGGTCCCCCAGATCCCACAGACTGACAGAAGAGAATCAACTCCTAACGGTCATCCTTTGACATCCACAAGCACGCCAGGGTACACATATTTCTGTATAGATGTGTATAGGTAGATAGATAGATAGATAGATAGATAGATAGATAGATAGATAGATAGATAGATAGATAGATAGATAGATGTGTGTGTGTGTGTGTGTGTTATTTGTCAGTGTGTCTGTGTGACCCAATATATTTTACATGAAAATGAATAAAAGGGTATTTATTATCACTACCTTCCCAGTAGCTACAACACTAAAGAAAATGTCTCCCCAGTTAGGGCTGGAAATCAAATGTCGGCCTTTGTACATGCTGGCTAAAGAGTCACTTACAACACACAACCCTTCTTGAGACGGAGTCTCACTATATAGTCCCGGCTGTCCTGAAACTCACTATGTAGACTAAGCTGGCCTTGGATCCACAGAGATCCACCTGCTTCTGCCTCCCAAGTGTTGGGCTTAAACCACACCCTGCTAATAACAGCTTTTCGTTCTAGTTTTTAGTACTTTATAACTGTCTTTAAAATTGTTCTATTATCATGGTTGTCCAAGGTGACAGAATGATACACTTTATAAAGGGTGATTTACTACACATATCCCTTTAAAATGTTGTATTATATAAGATCTTTTATCTGTCATAGCTCTATTATATCTATTTTCTCAGTATTTCTACATGGCAACTGTAAAATTTCTATCAAAGTTGAGAGTTTGAAAGTCTACAATATGTTTCAAAGGAAGAGATTCTTAAAACTAATATGTATGGAATGGTATTTAAACACATAAAAATAACTTTTAAATGTATATGTATGCATTCATATAGATTTATCTTTATTTTATTCTCAGTATAGCACCTGATAACAAGGAATGCCAAATATACCAAGATATCTATCAATTATTTGCCACTGAGTTAAAAAAAATCCTTCCTTAAAACAAGCATTTAAATATGGTAAAAACACAAATACAGGTTGAGATGCCACTTGGTAGTACATAGTTTTCCCAGCACATGAGAAGGCCTAGGCTTGGTTCTTAGCACAGTAGATAATAAATAAAGCATCTAACTTTTTCACAGAGACAGAAAGTTCATGAGAAGAAGACTTCTGGGAAGTGAGCGTGGGAGTAGCTGAAGGAAGAAACTCATCCAAAAAGTGTCTGGGTCTTAGGAAGTGTCTGTCCTGATTTCTGGATAAAATTAAAACCCCTTAGTTCTGTAAACACCAATGTCTCCTCCACACCACCCCCCTCCTGATGCTTTCTCTCCTGCTGCCTTTTGTCACCAGTTGTACCAGTTGAAGAGCTGGCATTCTCTACTGGGGATCTGTTTGAGTCTTCCAATTTCCCTGCATATGTATCCCTTTGTAGGGATCATTTTGATCGGCAGGTTTATATCACCAAGATACTGGCATAGTTTAAAGACAACTCTTTGCTTAAAGACTGCATTTATTGCTAGTAGCTACTTTCTCACCTCAGTGTGTGTGGTACTATCTCCCTTTCAAGGCCACCAACAGTGGGGCTTTCTGTACCAGCCAGCCCTGTTCTGAAGGCCAGGGATCTGCCTTTAAGAAAACACCCTATTTCCTCCTCCAGGAGACAACATGGTGACCTCATTAATGATGTGCGAACACCAGTCATCACACTCCAGTTCTTGGCTAGAGTCTGATAAACATGACCTTGATGACTCAGCTCAATGTCTAGAGACCCTCGCTTCTATGTCTCCCAAAAAGAGTGTCAGAAAGACATGCTTTCTTGTTGAGAGCTTTTGGTGCTGCTTCTAGGAATTTGGCATTTGTCACTGGGCTCAGACAAGGAAGTAGGCTCAGATAAGAGTACTAGAAACAGTGACCATGGGACTTTGTTTACTGCTTTGCTTAATTACTACCTCATGTGATCTCTTTGCTTAATTACTATCTTGTGTGATCTTGTTTACTACTTCGCTTGATTACTTTGTCTTTGATCTAAAAACTGATCATGTGTTTCGGATGTACCTAGAATGATATAAAAGCAGACTGGAGAGACATAAACTGCTTCAGCCTCAGTACCAGCTGGAGTCATGTTATAATTTTGTCCAATTGTTGTTTCTTCTTTTTCAATCCTCATTCCCTCCCTTGAGACTCTGTTGACTGAGCTGGCTTAGTCACTTTCTCCCAAATCTCAAATTACATAACAGACCAAATTCATTTATTTTTTCATTTCTAAATGTAGCCAATTCAATAACTACATTGCCATTTTATATACTTAAATAATATTGACAAACACTTTCCCATAAAGCTTGGGATTCTTACCTGTCATTGCTTCTCAGTGTTTGTGATCTGGCCAAATCACTTCCTTGTCAATTGAGGTCATGATGGCCTCTAGACTGTTTGTGTTGAATATTACAGTGAACATCCTTCTTAGTTGTGTATCTTCTAAGGCAGAAACTCTGTGTTCTGGGCTTTGTCCTTATTATGAGGTAGCTAAAAAGAATGAAAAAGCAGTCCCCAGGGTATGCTAACATTCAGAAGTCCCCTATGGGTGGAGTAGAGAGAATGCTGACACTATTTCCCTTAAATGTCACAGAAAATCAAAAGATTTAAGCCCATCGAAGGGAGTATCATCTATGTAAGACACATTTCTCTGGACAAGAGAGTAGACAGGTTGGATGTTAATGTTCAGGTTCAGGGTAGAAAGAGAGTAAATCCTTGAGAGAACCCAGGACCATTGTGGGAGGACAAGCTTTTCTATTCTCTGAATCACCGAGGCCATAAACACATGAAACAACAAAGATCATTCCCCTTTTCCCTTAATTTAAGAGGTCACTGGCCCCAGCAGGAAGGAGCCCGAAAATGTTTCTCTCCAAAGATTCAGGGGGCTGCTGAGGAAGATCAGTGGCCTTCCTTAAGTCAGTGATCCTGACTTAAAGAGTTGATAACAGTGAGAGAGAAGTCTTAGCCCAAGAATGTAAATTTATGGAACAAAACAGCAAAGGTCAGAATAGAACACATAGACCTATGCTGGGGAGTGTGGGGATGATGGCCCAGTTAATACTATGCTTGCCCAGCATGCTCAGAATTGTGGATTTGATTCCTAGTACTACATAAACCAGATCTGGTAGCACGTGCCCAAGATCCCAGCACTGGAGAGCTGGGGACAGAAAGATCAAGAGCTACTGTTCTTGGTTCATGTCTGTCACTGTGATAAAGTTCCTTGATAAAATTTTGCTAGCTCACAATTTCAGGTTATAGTTCATCATAGGAGGGAAATCCAGGCAGCCAGAAGATAAAACAGCTACTCATATCACATAAAGTCAAGAGTAGAGAGAATCAATCTGGGCAGCAGTGGTGGTGCATGCTTTTAAGTAAATGTCTGTCTGTTAATTAAGGACAGCTTGGTCAAAGCCATAAATAAAGAGTAGAGAAAATAAGTATAGCTCACTTGCTTGCTCATGCTTAGGTCAATTTCTCCACCCTTACACAGTTCATGATTACCTGCCTAGGGGATAGTTCCACCCACAGTGGGATGGCTCTTCTTATATCAATTAAGTTAATACAATCTCCCACAGACATGCAATCATCTCCCATTGAGATTCTCTTCCCAGGGGATTGTAGGCTCTATTGAATTAATAAGTTGATCAATAACCTGACCATCACAACCATGTACTATGTTTCGAGTCAAACTAGAATAGAAAAACAATGTCTTACTGAAAGCATCAAGTGGGTCAAAGAAGACTGGTGAAGAGCTAGAGAGATGGCTCAGTGGTTAAGAGCACTAACTGCTCTTCCAGAGGTCCTGAGTTCAATTCCCAGCAACCACATGGTGGCTCACAACCATCTGTAACTGGATCTGATGTCCTCTTTTGGTGTGTCTGACAACAGCTACAGTGTACTCACACATAAAATAAATCTTTAAAAAAAAAAAGAAAGAAAGAAAAAAGACTGGTGAACTGTCTTCAGAAGCAACTAGAACTACATGAAATGTACACTACTACATGCCAGGTATGATGCTTAGAACATACTCCCGTAGGCCTCAACAGCCTCTAAAGGGAATTCTATTACATATTCCCTTTGAGCAGATGAAAACAGAAGGCTCCTCCCCTTCCTCCTCCCAGTGGCCCTTCTTCCTTCTTCCCTCCTCCTTTTTTCCTTCCTCCTGTAGGTTTGTTTGTTTGTTTGTTTGTTTGTTTGTTTTCCAGAGAGGGTTTCTCTGTGGAGCCCTGGCTGTCCTGGAACTCACTATATAGACCAAGCTAACCTCTATCTCAGAGATCTACCTACCTCTGCCTCCTGAGCGCTGGAATTAAAGGTGCTTCCCGTGGATTTTTAACAGTCTGGGATACAACAAACATCGTCTTGACACTGTGAAGTCACAGGTTAACCAGGGTAGACAAAATCCCTTCTTTTCTAGACGTGGAACTTAGAAGTTGTTTTGCTGGAAACCCCTGGGTCGGTCTTCACTTGGACCCTTATGGTAATTTAAAACAGGCCTGGCATCTCAGCCTTTGTGTTTATCAATCTCCTTTATGCATTGTACTGGCAGCTTCTGCACTGCCCTGCTCCAGAAGTCCAAAGCAGACCTCTGTAGGTCTTTGTTGTCATCTTCCTAAACAAACAGTCAACTTGGATTCCAGACACAAAATGATTGATCCATTAACATCTATATGATAAAGAACCAAATTACCCCAGTACTACCAAGCCTTCTGATCTCCCTCCCAATGACAACACTTATCTGTTTTACAAGAGCTGAACCCTGAAGATCAGAGATCCCCTGAAGAGCTAGGAACATCTTATGGAAACCAGATTGAAGAACGTTATAAAAACCGAACCTGAGATGACCACGATCAGCCTGTGTGTCTCATAACCTTTCCCTAGTCTTCCTGTGTTTTAATACTGAAGTTTGTACCAATTGCCCAAATATGGGCTTGAGGGTCACTGGGCCTTTTAATCTGTTTCTCTTCCCAATTTGTGCTACATTGTTCAACTCTACTCTCTTTGCCTCTCATTAGTAATATTTAATTGATATAGTTACGTCTGGATGGAGTTATCTGAGTTTATAAAATGGTATATCTTATAGAGGGTGATTCCTACATGTAAATTATACTTCCATGCATTTGATGTTAAAAATAGTAAAATCAAAATCCAGGGGAGGTATCACACACCCATGATCTCAGCACTTGAGAGAGACAAGAGTCAAGAATTCAAGGAACAGCTGGACAATGGTAGCACATGCCTTTAATTCCAGCACTCCAAGGCAGGTGGAACTCTGTGAGATCAAGTCCAGCCTAGGCTACAGACTGAGTTCCAGGATAACCAAGGCTATAAAGAGAAACCCTGTCTTGAAATAAAAACAAACAAAAACCAGAAAAAAAAAAAAAAGAACTCAAGGTCATTCTTAACTACAGAGTGAATCTGAGTCCAGCCTGGGTTACATGAATATATATGAAAAATTATCATGTTACAAATTGCCTTCTGAATAGTTATATTTAACTCCATAGATTAATGCCGTAGTCAGCCTTGGTCAGAGAATATTCCTGTTGTAGCTGGTGTGGTTAATCCAGAAGTTCATAACCAGTCAAATACCGAGAACCTGATGATCGGGGAACAACTTGGCCCTCAATGGGATGACTATATCACCCCTTCCCAGGCTCAGGAAATACAGAAGAGAGACAGGAAGAAATTAGGATCCCAAGGGTGGGGAAAAATGCAAGAAGACATCTTCTGCTTGTGACATATCTATTGTGATCATTAAATCATTGCTGCCGTGATTATTTGTACAAGGTCTGAACAAGACTAGACCAATCAACATTCACTGTGGATGAGGGCGGGACCATGTGGTCCTACCCCTCCTTGAAAGGTCAGTAGTTGCTGGGAAGGAAGTATCCTTTTCCTCAGTGGTATAGCCACTGACAAGTTGACCATGCTCCAGTAATGACCTCCCACACATACTCAGGCAAGGCGTTCTAGTCAGACTCATGAGACACACACGAGAAGACATGGAAGTGGGAAAGGAACTCATTAGAAAGAAGAAGGGTGGGCTGGAGAGATGGCTCAGAGGTTAAGAGCACCGACTGCTCTTCCAGAGGTCCTGAGTTCAATTCCCAGCAACCACATGGTGGCTCACAACCATCTGTAATAAGATCTGATGCCCTCTTCTGGTCTGTCTGAGGACAGCTACAGTGTCCTCATATATATAAAATAAATAAATCTTTAAAAAAAAAAAAGAAGAAGAAGAAGGGTTTGTTTCAGTAGAGTGGGGCGGGGGGACGAGAGAGGGGAATGAGGGTGAAAGTGACAAAATTCACTGTGTACATGTACAGAAGAATTTCGAAACTAAAAAAGAAAAATAAGGAAAAAGATGACCAAAGACTACATTAGATTGGACAACAGAAGCTGCACTCAGGAGACAGAAATAAGCTGAGATGGGGTATAAAGGAGAGCTTGGATGGTGATCGCTTCAGTAGCTGAAAAGTCCCTATGGTGGGAATGAGTATGCTGTGTACACGGTAATTCTGGAAGAGTAAGAGATGGGGAGGAGCTGGAAACAAGGCTCAAGAAAGTATATACTTAGGCCGGAGAGATGGCTCAGTGATTAAGAGTGCTGGCCGCTCTTCCAGAGGTCAGGATTCAATTCCCAGCACCCGCATAACAGCTTACAACTGTAACTCCAGTTCCAATGTACCTGATACCCTCACACAGACACATATGAAAGCAAAACACCAATGCACATAAAGAATGATATTCTTATTGCTATAAAAAAAAACTTGAGGGGCTGGAGAGATGGCTCAGAGGTTAAGAGCACTGTCTGTTCTTCCAGAGGTCCTGAGTTCAATTCCCAGCAACCACATGGTGGCTCATATCCATCCATATTGATCCGTTGGTTGCTTTTATTTTTTTAAGATTTATTTATTTTATTAATATGGGTATACTATCACTCTCTTCAGACACACCAGAGGAGGACATCAGATTTCATTACAGATGGTTGTGAGCTACTATGTGGTTGCTGGGAATTGAACTCAGGACCTATGGAAAAGCAGTCAGTGCTCTTAACCGCTAAGCCATCTCTCCAGCCCCAACCATCCGTATTGAGATCTGATGCCCTCTTCTGGCCTGCAGGCATATATGCAGGCAGAAAGCTGTATGATGTATACATAATAAATAAATATTTAAAAAAAAGAAAAGATTGGTTCATTGAAAGAAAGAAAGAAAGAAAGAAAGAGAGAGAGAGAGAGAGAGAGAAAGAAAGAAAGAAAGAAAGAAAGAAAGAAAGAAAGAAAGAAAGAAGGAAGGAAAGAAAGAAAACTTAAGCAGGAGACCTACAGGATCTGGTTTGTACTCAGAGCATGGTTAGTTAGTTATTGGGGGTTGGATCCACGGCATGCATTCCCTCATTGATCTACATCCCCAATCCCTAGGATTTTTATTTGTTTGTTTGTTCGTTTGTTTTTGTTGTTGTTGTTGTTGTTGTTTAGGAGAGTTGGTTTAGTTCGGTTTTGCTTTTGGTTTTTCATGACAGGGTTTCTCTGTGTAGCCCTGGCTATCCTGAGAAGCTCTGTAGTCCAGGCTTGCCTCAAACTTAGAGATCTACCTGCCTCTGCTTCCCAAGTGCTGGGATCGAAGGCGTGTGCCACCACCTCCTGCTACCAGTTCTTCTTTTTCTTTTTCTCTTTTCTTTCCCAACCCCTAAGCTTTCAAAAAGCACCCAGGTCGCTGTACAAATAAGGACTTTCGGGAACAACAGCAGTTACAAGGAGATAAGAAGCTGTTGGAACAGTAGAAGCATGAGCACAGTATCACAGTGGCCCGGAGACAGATTAACTGGTGGCACTGAGACGATCCTGATCTCAGAGATTGAGTACACTGGAATGTTGTTGGAGGTCCCCAGTTAGTGGGTTTCCCTCTATCTGGCCACAAACTTTCACCCTTTGACTCTGCTTTCTAGGTCCTCAAGGTCCTCCCAGTTCAGCTAGACATCAATAACCGCAGACCACAGAGTGTAGAAATGAGTTGGATGGGGCAGCTGGAGTCACAAACAAAACCTAGGACTTCTCTTACTCCTGAGGCTTCTTGGACAGAGGGAAAGAGATCCACAAAGCATGCTCAACTCCTCTTCTCCTCCTGGCTTTGTCTGTTACAACAAAAGAAGGGAGGATGAAGCCAGCACAGGCCTATGATCCCAGCACTCAGGCGCCTGAGCTCAAAGGGTCACAAGTTCCAGGACAGCCAGTTGGGGCCACATAGAGGGACCCTACTGCCAAAATATAAGGGAAAGGGGGATCGTTATACCTGTGTGCAAAAAGATATAAATGTCTTGCCCATGGCAACCAAGTCCCATCCATTTTCCTGACAGTGACATAATTTCATCCCTTAATGGCTGAAGAGATGTGCATATATGCCACGTTTTATACTTTCACATGATGATGAGCATCTAAGCTAATTCAATTAGATAACTCAGCTATTATGAGCAGTGCTGCAAAACTCACAGACACAGTGACTTTGTGGTATGCTTGCTTGAACACCTTCAGGTGCATACCTACCAATGGGATAGCTGGGCTTGAAGGTGGTTCTAGCTTCAGGCTTTTGAGAACCCATTATACTGATTTCAATAATACATATGTAAGGCTTGACAGACATAGTTATTGGTTCTGGAGGCAGGAAATAGAATTCTGCCATGGGCCAGAGAGACGCTTCAGTGGGTAAAGGGTTTTGTTAAGCAAGCCTGATAACAAGAGTTCAGTGCCAGAATTCACATAAAGGAAGACAGAAAGAGGGGCTGGAGAGATGGCTCAGTGGTTAAGAGCACTGACTATAGTACTGATTGCTCTTCCAAAGGTCCTGAGTTCAAATCCCAGCAACAACATGGTGGCTCACATCTGTAATGAGATCTGATGACCTCTTCTGGTGTGTCTGAAGACAGCTACAGCTATATATATAATAAATAAATAAATCTTAAAAAAAAAAAAAAGAAGAAGACAGAAAGAACCAACTCCATAAAGTTGTCCTTGGACTTCCACATTGCTCTGTGGCATGCACCCACCCTCAAACACCCACGTACACATCAGCATCATGATCAAATATACAACAACGATAATTTGTATCGTTTTGGTTTTTTGAAACAGAATTTCTCTGTGTAGCTGTGGCTGTCCTGGAACTTACTCTGTAGAGCAGGCTGGCCTCAAACTCACAGAGATCTGCCTGCAACTGCCTCCCAAGTGCACTATCCACAGGCAATAATAAACTTTGGTAATAATTTTTTTTAAAAAAAAAAGAAATTACCCTGTCAGTGTTATTAGCGTGAAAAATGCTGAGATCGCAAAACTCTCTGGTAGGTTAAAGCACTATAGCAGCCATGGGGTGGCAACAGAGAAAGCATTTAATGACATTTAATTAAACGTCTTTCCAAAACGCTGAAGAATCCAACTAACTTGGTAACTGGCGTGGTAGGAAAGAGCAAACTCTTTGAAATTGCTACCACAGTGTTAGGGACAGAGCCTAAGTCACGGGAGACCCCAAACCAGGCTGAGCCAGCTATCATGAATAGAGAGAAACTACCAGAGGAGAGAAGAACAATAGAAGTCATTCAGTGTGGCTGAAATAACTCTGTGGTATCTGAGCTTCTTGGCCCATGCATAAAACATACACTTGAGTGCATATGTGTGTGTGCGAGGTTATGATTTAAATAAAGGAACTATGAAGATGTGAGTTCCTGCCCACCATGGTTGTCTGGGCTCCACTCTTCCCCTACAAGGCTGTCTGACAAGTGGTCAGGACTGTGGGGACAGGCTCCTCCTTGGCTGACAGCTGAATACCTTCCTCCTCCCAGCATGAGATTCCTGGGGAAATTTCAATTTGTTAGGGCCCATTGTTTCAACAGTCTCCAGTGTGTTGTTTGGGATGGCTTCATTCTTGCCAGATGCTTACAAGATCGTATTTTGTTTACTTCCATATCTCTGTCTAGTATACAGCATACCGAAGGATAGAACTACTCTCAGGAATCATTTTCAAAGAAATTAAATATATGTGTGGCGCTGTGACCATGTTTCCCAGCACCTTTCCTTCTGCTTTAATAAACTCCAATTCTGCAATAGATAGATACATAGATAGATACATAGATAGATACATAGATAGATACATAGATAGATACATAGATAGATACATAGATAGATACATAGATAGATACATAGATAGATACATAGATAGATACATAGATACATAGATAGATAGATAGATACATAGATAGATAGATAGATAGATAGATAGATACATAGATAGATAGATAGATAGATACATAGATAGATACATAGATAGATACATAGATAGATAGATAGATACATAGATAGATACATAGATAGATACATAGATACATAGATAGATACATAGATACATAGATAGATAGATAGATAGATAGATACATAGATAGATAGATACATAGATAGATAGATAGATACATAGATAGATACATAGATAGATACATAAATAGATACATAGATACATAGATAGATACATAGATAGATAGATAGATACATAGATAGATACATAGATAGATACATAGACAGATACATAGATAGATACATAGATAGATACATAGACAGATACATAGATAGATACATAGATAGATACATAGATAGATACATAGACAGATACATAGACAGATACATAGATACATAGATAGATACATAGATAGATACATAGCTATGTAGATAAGTAAAGAGAGGAAAGGCTGGCCATGGGCATGTGGTAGGGAGGGGGAAGGAGGCAAGAACAGAGAAGAACAGAGTAAGAGAGAAGTAAGAGGAAGAAGAGGGGGCAAGAAGCCCCTTTTATAGTGTCAGACACAGCTGTCTGTTGCCAGGCAACTGTAGGGGCGGGACATACCTGGCTGCTCCCAGGTAGCTCTGGGGGTAGAGTTTAGACAGAATACCAACAGTGGGGCAGTGCACACCTGTAACACCAGCACTTGGGAGGCAGAGGCAAGAGGATCTCTGAATTCAAGGCCAGCCTGCTCTAAAGAGTGAGTTCCAGGACCCAGGACAGCTGGGTCTCTATTGTCTTGAAAACAAAACGAAACAAAACAAAGGAAACAACAACAAAAAGCAGTGATTCCTGGTCGCCATCTGTGCCATGGGACTGCAGCACAAATTTGTGAATTATGACCTGATTTTGCTGCTATATTTATAAATCTCTTTTCCTTTAGAAAAACGTTAATCCTTTCCCCAACTCACCTCCTTAACTATTCATTTCATTAGGCCCTTACGAAATATGATTACTCTGTCTGGTCATGATTGTTATAGCGACATTGTCACATTGTCACATAATTAAGCCTTTACACATACATATGTCAGCCTTAAGCGTGTTCTGTCACTACACACATGGCATATGCTTACAACAGAGGTTCTAATTTTGTCCTTGTGTGATCCTTTTGCTGAGTAGTCCCATTTAGATGGAATCTTTAGGAACATGGAACCCAAGTGGCCTTTGTCACACCTCTCTTCAGCTACTAGCTGCAGAAAGTCAAAGTCCACTGTGATGTCCCCAGGACACAGGCCCTTGCAGTAGCCATTAGACTCACTATCTAGACCCTTTCCAGAGCTGGGATTTAGCTCAGTCGGAGGAAGACTTGGCTGGCATGCGCAAAGCCCTGCGTTCCATGTCTACCATTACATCACATAAGGCAGGTGTGATGGCCACATGTATAATTGCAGCACTGGAGAAGCTGGAAGCAAGAGGAGCAGTCACTAAGGGTCAGCCCTGCCTATATAACAAGTTTCAGGCCATCCTGAGCAGCACAGTGAGACTCTGACTCAAAAAAAGAAAGAAAGAAAGAAAGAAAGAAAGAAAGAAAGAAAGAAAGAAAGAAAGAAAGAAAGGAAGGAAGGAAGGAAGGAAGAAAGAAGGAAAGAGAGAGAGAGAAAAGAAAGGAAGAAGGGAAAGAAAAAGTAAGGTAGAGAAGAGACATGGTTTGGTGGTGAAGAACACTTACCACTCTCTCAGAGAACCTGGCATCACTTCTCAGCGCCCATGTGACAACTTACAACCTGTCCATAAGTCCAGTTCCAGGATCTACTGCCCCCTTCTACTCTCATGGGCACTCAGCATATATACAATAATCATGCATACAATATACAAGTAAGCAAAATGTTGACACATATAAAGTAAAATACAAAAACAAAGAAAGAACAACAAAAAATTTAGCTTAAAGTATTTCACAGGTTAACAGATTCATACTGCAGACAGAGCCAGGTCGTGCACACCTTTAATCCCGGCCCTCAGGAGGCAAAAGCAAGTGGATTTCTGTGTGTTTAAGGCCAACCTGGTCTATATAACAAGTGCAGAACAAGCCTCAGCTATATTGTGAGACTGTCCCAAAAACAGGGGGCAAAAACCCACCCAAAACACAACTCAAAATTTGAATCAATTGAGTTCAAATGTCCCAAGTAGGAAGATAGAGGCTGAGAAAGGAAGGCAGATGTTCTCAAGACTTGTCAAGTAAGGCACCGGAGACGTGGCTCCATGATTAAGAGCACTGGCTGCTCTTCCAGAGGGCATGGGTTCTATTCTAAGCACCCACACGAGAGCTCACAACTGTCTGTAACTCCAGTCCAAGAGAGTCTGATGCCCTCTTCTGGTCTCAATGGGCGTTACACACACATGGTACACAGGCAACACACACACACACACACACACACACACACACACACACACAAATAAAATTATAAAGCGTAAAACATAGAGACTTTCAGATGGCCTGGGAGCTGTTGGGCTGAAAGCAGGCATAAGGAAAAGCACTGGTTGGTGACCGTGGGGGAAGCAAGCTGACTTGGTCGAGGGTCTGTGTGGAAGGCGGCGGGAAACTTGAGGAGGGCAGGAAATCTGTCCACCATAGCCTCAGTTTCCTGTTCTCACCTCTTCTCTTCTTGAATTGACCTTTACAGAGGATGTCAGAATGCCTCATCCCCACCTTTCCTTCAGCACTAAGACTTGCTCATTTCTAACAGAAACAGTAGGCTGTCGGTAAAGAAAGACCCCAAAGTCGGGCATGGTGGCGCACACCTTTCATCCCAGTACATGGGAGGCAGAGGCAGGCAGATCTCTGTGAGTTTGAGGTCAAATGGTCTATAGAGCCAGGGCTACACAGAGAAAAACCTCTCTAGAAACCAAAGGGGGGATGGGGGTTGGGGGGAGCTTCCGAGTCTCAATGACTTAAAACAACCAAAGTTTATAGTTCATATGCTACCATAAATGACAAGATATACTGTCCTAGAACACCCAAGGGATCAGGATGTACAGCCACCGTCTCAAATGTTTCCCGCTCTGCAGGAAGGACAAGATATTCTTGATCACTAATCATCTACTTTTCATTCTGAGATGACACATGCATGTCATCGTCCAGAAATAATTCTGCAGCCCCACCAGACGGCAGACGGCCGTGAGCACGCCACTGCCACATCAATACCAGACGGAGAAATGGAACGTCTGTCAGCTACTAATGATTATCATTCACGGGACCATGGAAAGTCCGATTTCAGCTTCAGATCTCTTTCAAACATCTGTTTTCCCATAAACTTGAAAGCATATTATTCTGCCCAGTGTTGCACATAGTCCCATATTCACCATGCAAAAACTTTGGAAGATACAATTAGTCAATATTTCTGATTGCTCTGGTTTCCGCTCTATCCTGCTGTTTGACCCTGTACAGCTAGCAGTTGTTACTGACAGGTAGAACATCATGTACACTTAAGGTTTTCATCTGAAATGTTCCTCAAAGCACTCCTGTTTTCAGGGCTTGGCCGCTAACGGATAAGCTAAATTTGGGGACCTATTGAATCTTTTTAAAAATTATTGAATAATAGTTTAAGCACTTGAGAAGCAGAGGCAGGTGGATCTCTGAATCCAAGGCCGGCCTGGTCTTCAGAGTGAGCTCCAGGAAAGGCAGGGCTACACAGAAGAATCCTGTCTTGAAAAAACAAGCAAAACCATTATCTAATACAGCTTAAACTGTACTAAAGTACTTCCAACCGTGTGTCTGTGTACAGGCATGCACACCTGAGTGCAGGTGCTCCCAGTGGCCAGAGACATCACATTCCTGTGGAGCCGGAGTTATAAAAGCTCGAGAGTTACCCAGTGCGAGCTCTGGAAACAACAGGAAGTGACCCTGACCTCTGAGCCATGTCTCCAGCCATTGCATTTCATTTCTTTAACTTTGTTCTATACTACCATGGGGATTCCTCTGAATCACACTCAAGAGGAATGATTTGTACTTACTCCCATGGGCGGAGCCTCCTATCCTGTCCTCAGTGACGGTGCTAAGGGTGTCCTCTACTGACATTTTCTAATTCGCTGGAATCCAACTTCTCCCTACTCTTTGGAGATCATGCAAATATAATCAATAAAAGATCTGTGCTTCAATTTTCAAACTACGTCTGAGAATTATATTCCTCACACTATATGGCTCTATAAATCTAGTCTTTCAAAAATACATTCAGACAAGGGTATCTTAGAATTCATTTCCTTTTCCTTTTTTTCTCTTTTCCCCTTTGTCTACATTCACGTGGCAATCCTTCTGTCCCTTTTCGCTGATGATGTGGGCTCTGATTTTTGTTCTTTTCAAGGAATAAATTCTCACTCTGTAGAACGAACCGCAAAGATCCCCCTGTCTCTGCCCCTCCAGTGTTGGTGTTAAAGGTGTGTCCCACCATACCTGGAGTGAGCTCTGATTTTGAGAGTGTGTTCACTTCCCTTTAGGAAGAAAAGGTGAGCTAGGATGTGACAGCTGATGAAACTAACACGATTTAGAATCACTAAGGAGACAAGTTGGAGAAGGAATCTAGATTAGAGTAATTGAAGTGGGTAAACCCACATTAACAGAAGTCACCATTCCCTGAGCTGTGATCCTGGACTGAGGACACAAGATGATCAGTTGCCTCAAGCTCCTGTTGGGAGCAGCCTCAAGATGGTGGAAGCAGCCATCATGTTAAAAAGCAATTGTATTTTAGCCTATGTTAGAACAAAAGCAAGAGCCTTAGGTTAGCTCAAAGCAGCCATACCTAAGCCTGCACCTGCAGTTCTGCTTGAATTCAATAGAACAAATCTGGTTGTCAGGTCACTTAGCACCGGAGGTCAGGCACTGGTGGTCAGGTCACTAAGCAACCCACCCTACTGTTCCCCCACCCGCTGGCCGATTTACCCAGCCAATATCCTGGTCATCAAGCCAGGCCCATTCTTTTGTGGTTACCCAACCCCTCCCCACATCCTGCTTCTACCAGTATATCTTCTGCCTGAGAAAAATTAAAAATTGTCAGCTTGATTAGACTTCTTGACTTGCTGTCCATTCTTTGTGTCTCTTATCCCCCATTCTCTTCTAGGTGAACCCCAGACCCTGGTCGACTGCCCTGCCGGTCAGGGCAAGCTCCTGCCACCATGACTGTATGTACCCCAGAACCATATTCAAAGGAAACTCTTCCTTCCTTCTGAACTTCTTACTGTCTTTCCTTCCTTCCTTCCCTCCCTCCCTCCCTCCCTCCCTCCTTCCTTCCTTCCTTCCTTTTGTCATGTCTGTTGTGACAGCACCAAGTCAGGAAGTACCATCCACAATGCCCCGCCCCCGTACCTTCTTTCTTCCGGTATGGTACCTGTATGTGTCCTAATTTCCCCTTTGTGTTATGATATCATCCTTCTGGAGTCAGCGCTTCACCTGAGATTAATATGACATGTTATAATCAGCTGAGACTCTGACAACCCTATTTTCAAAGAGATTGGATTCTGTGGAACTGGGAGTCGCTGTGGACTGTGGGTACAGCATGGACAGCTGCCTCAAGCTCCTGCCGCTGCGGTTTCCCCACCATGATGGACTGGTGTTTCTTTGTCAAGGCATTTATCACAGCAACAAAGAAGTATGGGACTCCATCCCATATTGAGATAGGGACTTCTATGTAGCCCTGGCTATCCCCAAACTCACTATGTAGACCAGGCTGGTCCTGAACTCACAGAGATCTGTCTCTGCCTCCTGAGTGCTGAGACTAAAGGCATGTACCATCAAGCCTAGTTGCTGCTGCTGCTGCTGCTGCTGCTGCTGCTGCTGCTGCTGCTGCTGCTGCTGCTGCTGCTGCTGCTCCTCCTCCTCCTCCTCCTCCTCCTCCTCCTTAACTCTTTAGGCATAGTCTCATGTAGCCTAGACTGGTCTTAAAATTGTTACATAGGCAAAGGATAACCTGAAACATTGATGGCTCTTGAGTCTCTGGCTTCTGCTTCCCAAGTGAAGAGGAACAAGGTTATTAAATACTGTTCAGAGGTAAGAGAGGTCTTATAGGCAAGCACTATCATGTCCTACTGCAATGGGATTTCTGTATACAAAGGATGCAGTTGGGTCTGAGGGAGCCGTGGCAATGTTGGCCTGTTAGCTAAGAAGTACAGAGTGCAGGGACACACTGCCCATGTGAAAAAAAGATTCAAAACATCTCCTCACTTTCTCCCCAATGTCTGGATTGTGCTTTAACTTCATTTATTTATTTCTTTACTTACTTATTTACTTAGTTTCTCCTTCAAATATTTTACAAAAGTGATAGCATTGGGCCCCTGCCCCACCCAGCTCAGAAGATCCTGGGTACTTGTTCTATGCACCTCCCAATTTAGATGTGCAGAGCTCCTCACTACCCTCTAGGACAGTGGTTCTCAGCCCGTGGGTCGTGGCCATCAAAAACCACATATTTCCAATGGTCTTAGACACTAAGATGCAGCCCAGTAGCAAAATTATAGTTATGAAGTAGAAACAAAAATAGATGTATGGTTGGGGTTCCCAAGACCACTGGAACTATGTGTTCTGATGAACACCCACAGGTTGAGAAGTGCCACTCTAGGCCTCCAAGTATCCAATAACCATATGGGCTTGTGTGTTAGACTCAGCTCCCTGTACTGGCTCAGCTCCCAGCCAGTCATGGCAAATACAGAAGGACTTGACTGGTAGTGTCTCCTTGAGAGGACCTTGTACTTTGTCTCCTCTCTTAGCTCCCTAGAAGGGGCATCTGAGTAGTGTATCCTAGGAGCTGGGTGTTTTTTAGGTAGTTTCCATACTAAGTTTGTTGGCAACATTCCTCTACCCCCCTCCCTAGCCCTAGTTATCCACCTACAGCTTTTCCATATGTAAGCCTATTCATCATCTCTTCCACAGTGGGACTGAGCACATTCTCAAAAGCAGACCCACATCCTTAGGCATTGCTCATTTGGCTGCCTGTGACAGAGTCTAGCTACATTGCTCATGCTTTGTCTTGAGCTTGGGATCTTGCCTTCCAAATACGTTACCATCACCGTAGACTTGCTCCTTGCCTCCTATTCCCTTAATAGTAAAAGAGGGACAAGATCATCAAATACTGTTCAGAAGTAAGAGAAATATTTATGTTCTGTATGGCCCTTATGAGGGGGAGGCAAGACATTGACTAAGATTGCATTAATCCATCAGAGCAGTGCCTGAAGTTTTCACATTGAAACAACTTGAATGCTCACACCCTGCTGTCCTCGGGGCGTCTTTGAAAGGCAGATAGACCCAGAGGGTATGTTTTGCACTTTACTCGCAGATGTTTACCTGAGAGGAATTTTGATAAGTGGGGAGATCAAATATTTGAGAGAGATACTGAAATGGCAGGACCAAAGAAAGTGACAGGGCCAGGGGGTAGGCTGTGACACTCCTGCTGCACTGCGGAAGTCAGGCTGCAGTTGCTCCTTAAGCCACAAACTAAATATACTCCTATGATTTCACATTCCAAAGACAACTACCTACTCATCCAATTCTCACTGACCATGCCTTGGTTTTCCATAGCCTCTCCCACACAGGCACCAAATTTAAACTCAACCTAATCAGTGAACTTTCCCCCATTATCATTTGCCATGTCACAAAGTCAACATTTTCAAATTCTGATAATACAGGTGTAGCTTGATAAGAGTCCAATAAATTATTTACCCCATAGATGCCCCTTTGAAGGAAGAAGAGACCAGGATAAGTCTGTTATGTTCATTAAAAAGATGTCTCCATGACCAGACATGGTGGTGTTTTGTTTTTTTTTTTTCTTTTCTTTTCTTTTTTTCGGGGCTGGGTACCGAACCCAGGACCTTGCGCTTCCTAGGCAAGCGCTCTACCACTGAGCCAAATCCCCAAACCCAGTGGTGTATTTTTAATCCTAGCACTAGAGAGGCAGATGCAGGCAGATCACTGGTCTACAGAGTGAGTTTCATGACAGTCAAGGATACACAGAGATACTCTGTCTCAAACAAAAACAAACAACAAAAGGAAAGAAGGAACAAATGAACGAACAAATGAATGAACAGACAAACGAAAAGCTGGAGCTGGAGAGATGGCTCAGTGGTTAAGACCACTTACTGCTCTTACAAAGGACCCAGGTCTAGTTTCCAGTACCAATATGGTGGCTCACACCCTCTGTTATCCAAGTTCCCGGGGATCTGATGCTCTCTTCTGACTTCTTCAGGTACTTCATGCACACGATGCATGGGTATTTGTGAGACAAAATACACACACACACACACACACACACACACACACACACACACACACAATCTAAAAAATTATTTTTTAAAATGGGAATCGAGAAGCTAAGTAGCAAAGACTGACAAGCCAGAGAGAAAAAGGAAAGTACATAAAGTCCCGGTCAGCCAACAGCAGGAAATGCTTTTATAACAATGAGATGTGACCAGACGTGTCACCTAAGCTTCTTGCATTTTAGTGGGGAAGGAAAATTTGGGAGACTGGAAGGCATGGTGACCTTCCCAGATCATCACCTCGTACTTTGATCATTTTCAAACAAATTAAACTGATCTAGGGAAGTTGGGCCATACTCTTGTTAACTTCATCATCATCTACCTGTCACCAGAGTCTTTGACTGGTGCCCTCTTTCCACTCCTCGTGAGCCATGGCGAAAGAATTCAGGTGAAGCACCAGCATGTATACGATAGGCAGAATGCACCGCCGAGTACAGTACTCCCTCAAGAGTGAGAGGGAGCCCGCATGTGAGAGGGCACAGCAGCCGTGGTGGCACACACCTTTAATCTCAGCACTCGGGAGGCAGAGGCAGGTGGACTGGGAGTTCGAGCCCGACTTGATCTATATAGCAAGTTCCAGGACAGTCAGGGCTACATAGACTGAGATCCTATCTCCAAGAAAACAACAACAACAAAAGAAATAGTAGACAATAGCAAATGGTTCAGAGAGACATTGTTACCACAACCCACTTGGGGTTTTTGGTTTTTTTTTTTTTTGGTTTTTTTTTTTTTTTTTTGTTTTGTTGTTGGGGTTTTTTTTGTTTTTATTTTTTTATTTTTTTTTTTTTTACAGGTTTTATAGTAGTTTCTATAATCTCTCAACAAGATGATTTTTCTGAGAGGCTTTGTCATGTTTAAATGATTGATGAAACTATTTGTGTGGATTCTGACAGGAAGGAGGATGGTTTATCTTAGTGTCTGTCTGCTACTGCTGATTGGACCTAGGATCTTATACATGTTATAGGCATGCTTTACCACCAAGCTTCGCATTCGCGCGCTCTCTCTCTCTCCTTCTCTCCCTCTCTCTCTGTGTGTGTGTGTGTATCTCCTGTCTCTCTGTCTCTCTCTGTCTCTGTCTCTCTCTCTCCCCCTCTCTCTGTCTCTCTGTCTCTGTCTTTCTCTTTCCTCTCTCTCTGTCTCTCTCTCTCCCCCTCTCTCTCCTCTCTCTCTCTGTCTCTCTCTTTCTCTCTCTCTCTCTCTCTCTCTCTATCTCTCTCTGTGTCTCTGTTTCTCTCTCCTCTCTGTCTCTCTGTCTCTCTCTCTCTCTCTCTCTCTCTCTCTCTCTCTCTCTCTCTGTCTCTCTGTCTCTCTCTCTCTCTCATCCTTTGCTTATGTTGAAACATCTCATTAAGTTGCCCAGGGTGACAGGCATGAGAACAGGTTCGATGGCGCACACATAAGCATCTCTGGAAAGGGAAGTTCTGTAGGTCAGGCACGCTGCAATTACAACAGTCCTGTACCACCGGGCCTGGCTGGTCTGTATCAGAAAAACCTCTTGCTATAAAACAATCTTTAAAGGTTTAGGGTTCCTAGAGTCAGGCTTAGATAGTTACCCGTTAATGACTGACTTTCTGGGCAGTTCAGGATGCCACTCCCCTGGACCAGAAATATGACCCAGGTCCTATTCTTCTGACCGGTAGTGAAGAGCTCCAGTCTATTGTCATGCAAACTGTGACTGTAAGGGAGGAGGAGTCTGGCCCCCCAGGTCCTTCTAGCCCCTAGTATCTAACTTACTTAAATTACTCCTTGTGTTACGGAGCAGGATACTGGGCATTCCAAGAATGTCTTAAGACTCAGAAGCTGGGTTTCTTTTCTCAAAGCTGATGTATTTACAGAGAGACAGAGACAGAGAGACGTGTTTGCCAAGCTACACACACCTTTGTTTTAAATCTCCTTCACAGACTTATCTGGCAGTATTTAGCAGAAACTAAAGCGATACTATCACAGTCAAGATCGGGTTAAATCACAGACCCCAAAACTAACGATTCCAACAGGACCTTCAGGATTCCTCAGAGCATCCTGCTGGAGTCCAGCGTCCTTTAATCCCTTGTGAATCTGCACCCAACGATAAAAAACTTTGTAACTGGAAAGTGTTGGCGACTGACAGAAATAAACGGACTTGTTTCTGAGAAAGAGACTTGAAAGCGTGGATGCTCATCCTGCGCCGTCCCTTCTGGTTGCCAATGCAAATGAGTCAGAGGGCTTGCTTCAGACACTGAACTAATTGTGTAACTCCGCAACGGAAAGTGCCATTGGAGAACGCATGCTGACCTCACAGCCGAAAAAAACTATTTAAAAGATGTGGAAACCAGATGTTTCAGCCGCATTCCAGCCGCTGCTCTGAGAATTTCTTGGGAGCAGCCCCGACATTGTAAACCGGCTCTGCAACTGAAGATATGGTCTTCCTCCTCTGCTTATGCGTCTTGCTGTGGGAAGAGGCTCACGGATGGGGATTCAAGAATGGAATCTTTCATAATTCCATATGGCTTGGTAAGAAACTCCACTCTCGAGCTCCCACGTTGGGGATATCGATCTATTGACATCATATAGGGCTGAACTGAAGGGGTAAAAAATTCTAGCATGTTCAAAACTGGTGTTTTCACAGAAAATAGTTTAGAGAGAGAGAGATAGTGACTGACATGCCACTAAACAAAGAAATTTTTCTTTTAAAATTTAAGGCTGTCCTTTTACATAGTGTATTGTTCAAGAAAAAAAAATCGAACAGAGGTTAAGGTATGCTAACACTGTAAAAATATATTTCAAGATTTCAAAGCAGATATGGTCGCTGACTGGTGGGTATTTCTTCATGGAACTAAAACCCTACTATAATGTTTTGTTTTGCTTTTCCACTGCACTGACAGTAAGGTTTCAGGTGAGAGGGAGCATGCAGAGTTTCTGCAGCAGCTCTGAACTCTGTGTGCTCTGAGCTACAGGGTACAGCTTAACTTTTCTGTCTTCCAACTGTTCTAACAAAGCTAGAGTGTGGTCCAGGAAAGAAGAGGAAAATGCTTTGTCCTTTTCAATGTGTTCATCAGGTTCGGTTCTTTTTGTCATGTAAGTACTTTCCTAGACCTTGGGTTAAATAAGGAAAGTTCCTCTTGTTGTTTTTGTTAAGTGTTAGGAATGTCTTGGGCTAAATGTCGAAGACAACCAAAGACTGATAAATGAATATTAACACAGAAAACTCAAAATTCCCATTACAGCACTCAAAACAACACTGGAATCTTCATGATTCAAGCTGGTGCTGCCTTTTGCTCACTGTTGTATTTAGTAGAGACATTTTTGGATTGCTTGTCGGGCGGGGTGGGGGAGCTCATCTTATTCTTGTACAGGATTAAAAAAAAAAAAGACAAAGCAAAATTAACTTAGATCTTGGTTTATGCTTGCTAGGCAACACATGACTGTAGACTATTTTTCCCTCTCAGCAGTGTTCTCTCTGGTAGAAACTGCGGCCATGAGGATTTCATTAAAAATCTGGATTTAAAATGCATACAGCCTTGCCGCCTCATTTTCCAACTTGAGCGGAAACTAGTTGCAGTGTGATCATTCGGTCAGGATGGGCTCTGAGATTTGGTAGGCGTGTGCATATAATCCAACTGAGGTGCTGCGTACACATTCGTCAGAAATGGGGAGACACCATAAAGCTAGCTGGAATTAAAGTCATATGGGGAGATTTTGAAAGGCTATCAAATTCTCCTGGGATCGGGTGATTTGAAGTCATTGTTTTCGTAATGAATGTGTATGCTACAAAAAAACGTAAACTTGAGTAAAATGCAGTTCTCCCCCAAAAGTGGAGCAAAGCAAGCCCAGCCCTTGTTAAGAGCACAGAGGCTTGAGACCCAGGCAAATGCTCCAATCTGGGACAAATTAGGGACCAGTCAGCCCAGCACAAATTGGTTACAGTTGGTTGGGTCAATATAATATTAGAAACTGTTTAGGGAGAAAAGAGAGTTGGCCTCAAAGGGAAGGATCTGGTAGCGACTGTGAAGAACAGGACATTTGAACCCTGTGACTTCTAATTTCTTTAATGGCAACTTAACAAGAAAGGAACAGACAGACGAGAAACCAGTCAGTGTGGATCGCAAACAGCGAAGACAGAGATCCGTTATTTTCAGTCTTCCTCCTGAATCTGTAAAAGACAGGAAGGTTGCGTACTATGAGCTCCTAATGGGGGGCTCCTGCTATCATTATTCCCATTTGCTAGATGAAGAAACTGAGGCTCAAGTAGTAATGTCTACAAGGTTACTTAACTCCTCCCAGAAGAACCAGCACGTGGCAGAGCCTACAGTCTACTGTTGTTATTTGCAAGAAACAGAAACAAAAAACAAAAAAAAACCTCACTTTTTTTAGTTTTATAAATTAATTGGCAGTATAAAAATGAATAAAATATTGTTTCTTTAGACACATGTATCCTTTTAAAGTTAGAGTTGTACCAACTTTCATCTTAATAGCTGAAAATTCTAAATCCATAAATATTTTTAAATAACAAGTAATACTTTAAAATAATAATGGCCCTGATTTTGTACTCCTAGTACTTGGGAGGCTAAGGTAGGAGGAATATTGGGAGTTTCGGGCTAGCCTGGAATACACAGCAAAAATTTGCCTCAAAATAAATTAGTAAGTAAACAAATACATACGTTAAAATGCTTTGTTTATAATTGTCTAGGAGGGCTCAAGTGTGGGGGTGCACACTTTTAATGCCAATACTTAAGAGGCAGGTGGATCCCTGTGAGCTCAAGGCCAACTTGGTCAGCATAGTGAGTTCCAGGCCAGCCAGAGCTAGAAAATGGCATTGTCTCAACAAACAAACAAACAAAACAATTTGATATAGACTTGTTCTTAAGCAAGACGTTCTGTCATCGCCAAGACTCAAGAGGCTGAAGGAGGACAATAGAGTTCGTGGTAAGCATAGGCTACCTAGTGAGACCTCATTATAAGTCATTTCATTAACTGCATTGATTACTCAAATATGTGCATCGAGAATTCTGCACGTTTGCTCATATGGCAAAATGGAATAGAAACACTTAACAAACTGAAATTACGGCACATGGAGCTTGTTATTTCTGTTATCTTCATACTACCCAGATACATGTCATCAGTTTCTAATAGCTTCGTTTGCTTGCTTGTTTTTAATTACTGGTAAGACAGTTTGAAATTATTTTCTAAAACTCCTTGTTAACATTTCCCCAGAAGTGTATTTCAAGTTTGGAGTAAAATATTAAGAAAAACAGTTTGAAGAAGAAGAGTTGGCATCCATTAAAATAATTTGTTCAATTTTTTACATAAATTTTTTACTCTAAATTCTTAAAATACAGATGGATTTCAACTTCCTAATTAACCATAATATTTATAATAAATAATTAAATTAAGCACGCGTTCTTTTTCTCTACCAAAAGGCATAGTGTCTCAGATAAAGATACTTAGTTCAGTGTGGTGGCACGCATCCTTTAATTTCCTGCGCATTGGTGTTTTGCCTGCATATATGTCTTCGTGAGGGTGTTGGGTCCTCTAGAACTGGAGTTACAGGTGGTCGTGAGCTGACATGTGGGTGCTAGGAACCAACCCTCATCCTGTGAAAGAGCAGCCAATGCTCTTAACTACCAAGATACCTCTTCAAGTCCTGGTGGCCCACATTTTAATTGTCCTACTTAAATGGCTGACAAAGGAGAATCACAAGTTCTAGCCCAGCCTGGGGCTACATACTTGTGGTTAAAGAACACTGGTTCATCTTTCAGAGGATGAGGATTCTGTTCCCAACAACTTCCCGGTGGCTCACAACCACCTGTAACTCCAGTGCCAGCAGATTCAATACCCTCTTCTGGACTCCTCATACACTAGACATAGATGTGCTACATAGACATACATGCAGGAAAAACAAAACCTCCCATTTAAATCAATTAAAAAATTCATTAAAAAAGATAAATACCAGGTTGGGATTTAGCTCAGTGGTAGAGTGCTTGCCTAGTAAGCGCAAGGCCCTGGGTTCAGTCCTCAGCTCCGGAAAAAAAAAAAAAAAAAGATAAATACACTTCAGTTGCCCACTCGTGCACGTCTAAATCCTTTGAGGAGGACAGCAGGGTCTGATCCACAATACCTAGGCAATTTCCTCGAGCTGCGTGCTTAAATGAACAAGGAAATTAATGACTGTGTTGAGGCATTGCCTCATGGTGGACACCGGAACAAGTCATTCACAAGGCGGAAATGGTCTCCGTTGGTGGTGATCTGATGTTGCTAGCATTTTCTGATCCATAAGAATGGGGCACAAGCTCAGTTGATAGAGTGCTTGCCTAGCATGCAAAAATCCCTCCTTGGGTTCCCCAGTTCCAAATAAAACCAAGTGTTATGCCTGTAGTCCCAGCACTCGGAGGTAAAGGGGAACAGAACAGATATCAGGGACTTCCTCAGCCGCAAAGCTAATTAGAGGCCAGCCTGGCACGTGAGACCTTGCATCGAAATAAGCGAATGAATTAAAAACACCAAATTGACTGTTGCCTTCTGTAACGAACGGTCTTTTGCCATTTAATTTGCGAGAGCTGGGTCCTTGGAGTCTAGAACGTCAGGAAGCACGGCCAGCATGATTTCCCGTCAAACTACGGCAGAGTCAACTGTAGTCTGAGGAAAAGAAAAAAAAAGATAAATGAGTCGAATCAGGACATGTTTCTGGATTTGTGTCGTATGTCTTATGAGGTATTCAAGAATTCACTGGAAATGTCTCCATGGTGGCTGACTGGACAGACCAGTATACAAAAGCTTAATAGTCATCGAGACAACTGGGTGGGACCATTAGCCCTATTGGAGATAAACTTGTGACCATCATCTGGGGAGTCTCTTGACATTGTTTCTATGGAGACACCACTGCAGTCCCCAAACAATTCATTGAACCGGTGACCCACTGGAAGACAGGGTGTGTGTGACTTGCCGTCGCCTAAACTATTTGGGAACAACACATGAACAAACAAATCAGGGAAAGAGGTTAGAGGTGTGCCAGTTTTTGTTTTGTTTGTTTGTTTGTTTGTTTGTTTGGGGTTTTTTCTTTTCTTTTCTTTTTTTTTTTTTTTTTTTTTTTTTTTTTTTGAGACAAGGTTTCTCTGTTTAGCCCAGGCTGGCCTTGAACTCACAAAAATCCACCTACCTCTGCCTCCATAGGCTGGGATCAAAGGTATACCCCACCATTGCCCTGCTTTTATGGCTCTTTTAAAGTCTTTTAAAAACTGTATTGCTTGTGGTTAGTCTAGAAATACAATATAATGTTGTATTAAAAACATCCTTTCGTGCTACCAGAAACTATTTAAACTCCAGTCTTTATGGGTCCCCTGAAATTCTCCTTCATTTTCCCCCCAACCCCTCAAAGCTTTCTAACAATAAAAACTAAATTACCGTGGCAGCTGACCTAGAAATTTCTTTGCCAAGAACATGTATCTGATGTAATCTTCCCTCTGAGGCAAAACTTCCTTTGTTCCACAAGAACGGATAATAGTGTACTGATGACGTTCTATCGTTGACAGAACAAGCAGCGGGCGTATACCATAGAGAAGCCCGGGCTGGCAGATACAAGCTAACCTATGCAGAAGCCAAGGCCGTATGTGAATATGAAGGTGGCCGTCTTGCAACCTACAAGCAGCTAGAAGCAGCCAGAAAGATTGGTAACTGATTTGATAATAGTTTTTCTTCTTATTCACCCTTGGGAACTTGGGGGGAAATCCACCTTTTCCATGAGTCTTATTAAAATTTTTCTCTCAAGCCCTTTGGGATCATTCTCTATGTTGCAAGGTTATCTGGGCTTCCCTCATTCCTTCTGCCTAGAATCTTTAGATCTGGTAACAGCATTTCATGAGGGTTGGGCACTCTCCAGTGAGAATTAAAAAAATACTAGTCATGACAGAGATACTGCAAGTTTGGGTGAGGAACTGACAGGGAATTACCCATCAGAAGGAGCTTCGTTAGGAGAGAGAGCCTCCCAACACCATCAGGGGCTGCAAGGAAATGTGATTGGGACTTGAAAATCCAGAGAACAGGAAGTAAGATGAGGCCTTTAAGGGAGAGAGAGAAAGAAAGCGGTGGGGAGAGCGATCGAGGAGGCATCCTTTAAAAACCGAGAGAGGAACTGTATTAGCAGAGAGCTTCAAGTGGGAGAGCAGGTGAGATACAACCTGTTCAGCTGCACATGGACCTCAATGGGAAAGGTCAAAGAGAGGTTTCAGACTTTCACAGATTTCTGGGGCGTGTCCGGAAGCTCCACTAGCCTGGCTTAGTCCTGACCCGCCACTGAGCCAAGTTATAGCAGGGCCACAAACTTACCTTACAGCTATAAAGGGGAGGTGCTACAAGGTCACAGCACCACATGCTTCTTAATTCTCTGTCCTCAAGATTTCTTAGAGAAAGAGGCAGATAGAGGGTCCGTGATCTAAAAGTAAACACCAAAGGAAAATACTACCCCGTTTCCTTGGTATCATTGAAACATGGTGTATTAATGTTACTGTAACTGGTACTCCTTTAAATATTATCCTGTCTCTCTTGGCATGTTAATGTTGGTTTCCTCTGCTACTAAAGTCTGCAATTTTACAAATTCAGTTTACCTAGTAGTCGTGCAGGGTCTCTGACCACCACAGCCATCAGAGTAACGATCAGAGGGAGGCAAGAAGGTAGTTTAGTTCAACAGGACTCAGTAGCTGCTGTTGGTTTAGACTTTGGGAGTCTGTAGTTTACTGTAGGCATATCTAAGTACATCACAGTTGATGACAATGAATTCAATCCTGTGTGCACCATGAAACATGACTACATGGAAATCCTTTGTAAGGTACATGTGATATCTTCCATAAAGGTGGGCCCTATAGACTGACAAGTTCACAGTAGGGTCTGTAGTCTCAGCTACACTGGTGAAAAAGTCACCAGGCTATTAACCATGCCTCTTCCCAGACTTCTAGCCAGAAAATAGGTTACACATCCTCCCCTTTGAAGGAACAACTCTGTGTTTAACATTCCTGGTTCCCCTGGTGCTTATCTGTGAGTACAAGGACTTCTGGGCCTTCCCACAGCGGTAGGAAAGTTACAATTTAAGGAACTTTTCTCTTAGTATTTCTTTTTTTTTTTCCTTTCAAGTTAGTCCCACTATATAGCCCAGGCTGGCCTCAAACTTGTGCTCCTCGTCAAGCCTCTGCTAACCTCATGCTGGAACCGTAGGTACCTACCGCCATGTATTTGTACCACTGTGCGGTGAGGTTAAAAGCGGTGAGCGGGTTTTACAGTGGTAGGAATAAGAAACAGGGAAGATGATAATGCCCAGACATCTTCTGGAAACCACAGCAAGTAACATGCTGCTCTTATTTGGGTTGGTTTGATTTTTGCTTGTTTGCTTGTTTGTTTGTTTTGAGACAGATTCCACATAGCTAGCCCACATTGGTCCCAAATCTACTCGATTCTGTGGCTGATGTTGACTACTCCTTCCTCCTTAGCCCCCCAAAATCTTGGGACTACAAATGTCGTCACACTATACTGCCCAGCCTTGAACTCAGAGCTCTCCCATACATCTCTGCCTCCCAAGTGCTGACATTAAAGGCATGGACCACCACGCCTGGCAACTGCTATTTGCTTCTTATTAAAAAAAAGCTAAGCTACCTTCTCCCTTGTGAGGCCTCATCGGAATTCCTTCCCTTATAGGCAACTCCTTGGCAAAGCCTACACTACTTTTATACTTTATTCAAGACAAGCGTGCAGCAGTAAATTATCCCACAGCAGCAGGAAGGGATCGTTTCCAGGATCTCCACTGATAAGCAGAACCCAAAGATGTTCAAGTCCTGTGGCTCAAACCCAGGGCCACACCCTGCTGCACAGGCTCAGGCCTGCAGCCCTCGGTCGACATCCACATCTTTGTGTTTCATTTGCTTGCAGCCATGACTTTTGTTTGTGCATTTTTGTTTTTGAGAGAAAGTCTTGCTGGTCTCAAACTTGCGATCCTCCTGCCTCAGCCTCCTGAGGAAAGATATTATGGGCATGAATACCCTGCATAGTTTAAATCAGTATCTGCCTTAATATGAGTACCATGTAAGTAGAACACTGGGAAAATAATGACAAGAAAAATGCCTGTATGTGTTTGGGTGTACTTTTTCTCTGGCAGAGATTAAATTTAGGGCATCATGCATCTGAGCCCAGTGCTCTGCCACTGAGCGACAGCCCCTCTCGGATGCAGCTCTGCAAGGAAGCAATTTTCATTCCCAGTCGGTTGGATGCACAGATGGCTATGGCCGAGGGTTTTCACTTAAGTGCACACCCAGCTCTCAGACAAATGACCCGAAATCAATGTTTCTCATACTTTCCATGGCCCTTAATTCTAATCTACCTGCATCTGTTTTTGTCCTATTTCCTAATAGGACCACTAGCTAGTAAAGGTCAGAATTCAAATTTTATAGCCAGGCATGGTGGCTACCTGCCTGCAATCCTGGTGGTGTTTCAGAGGCGAAGGCAGGAGCTTTAGGAGGAGTTCAAGGTCAGCCTTAGCAGAGGGAGAGTTTGAGGCCAGCCTGCGTTATATGAAATCGTGTCTCAAGAACAAAAAATGGTGAGCCAGGCGTGATGGCTTTAATCCCAGGACACAGGAGGCAGAGGCAGGTGGATCTCTGTGAGTTTGAGGCCTTCCTGATCTACAAATCAAATTCCAGGATAGCCAGGGGTATGCAGAGAAACCCTGATCTTGAAAACAAAACAACAAATCAAAACAACAACAACAAAAAGATAGGTTTCATTTGTATTCAAACTTTGGTTTAGTGTTTGGTTGGTGGTGCTAGTGTATTAACCTAAGGCCCAATGTTTGGTACTCTATCTTACTTTGTATCCAAGTCTAACCTTGAACTCTTCCTCTTTCAGGATTCCATGTCTGTGCTGCTGGATGGATGGCCAAGGGTAGAGTTGGGTACCCCATTGTGAAACCTGGGCCCAACTGTGGATTTGGGAAAACCGGCATCATTGATTATGGAATCCGGCTCAACAGGAGCGAGCGGTGGGATGCCTATTGCTACAACCCGAACGGTTTGTTCTTTAAATTGATAATTCTGTGCTTGCAAAAGTAGTTACATAAACAACAGCAGCAAACTGTTACCTACCAAGAGATTAGGAAAGAAAACAGCTTTTCTATCTAAAAATGAGAGCACGTGGTGATGGCGATGATAAAATTATACCCACGATTCATGGGGTCCTTTCTTGCTGCTCAGGGACCTGAACTGTGTTCCCTCCTTCATATTTCCACTAAAGAAGGAGAATTATTCCTTGTTTATGTTCTGGAGGGGGGGGGAGAAAGCAGACTCTTCTTTTCAGATATATTCTCTCAGACAACATGACAATGTTATTTTATCACGTCACAGCACCTTCCTGGCATTTGCTAGCACGCTGACGTGATAAAGTGTTGGATCTACCTTATATGAAATCCCCTATCACAGTAGGAGAGTGATAGCTGATGTGTTTCTATAAAGATAAAGAGAGGGGGTAATATGTTTTATTGATGTGTGGTAAGGTGTAGGGAAGGAGGTGCCTCCACAGGCCCATGCTGAGGTATCTCTCCCCGGTGAGGGCCAGCCACTTGATGCATAGTATAGAATAGAGTTTATTCAGGGCATGGGGAGGGGAGTTGAGAGTGTAATAGAGGCAGAGAGAGGGAAAGGGACAGAGAGAGAGAGAGAGAGAGAGAGAGAGAGAGAGAGAGAGAGAGAGAGAGAGAGGAGAGAGAGAGAGAGAGAGAGAGAGAGAGAGAGAGAGAGAGAGAGACAGAGACAGAGAGAGAAAGGAGAGAAGTATCTATAAGCTTGTGAAGAGAGAGTGGGGAAGGGACAGGGTTGAGAGTAGGAGCAAGAAGCCAAGGGCAAGAGCAAGAGAGGAAGGAGGGGACTAGCACCCCCCTTTATAGTGAGTCAGGCATACCTGGCTGTTGCCAGGTAACTGTGGGGTGGAGCTTAGACAGAATGCTAACAATACCACAGTCTAGGCGCCTGTCACAGTCTTGTTGAATAGTACTGACCCTCACAGAGCAGCCTTGCATGTCCATAAGCAACATATAGCACAAAATTAAGTGGATTCCAGATAGAAAGAATGTTGCTTAGAGCCAGACATTATACATTATGAAATATAATGCAGTGAGTGGGTATCTTGGCAGACCATGCCAAAGTGTACCCCTGAGAAATCACGACATGCAAGAGAGCTGGTATAAAAGAGGCTTGTTGGAGAATGGGAGGGGAATGAGGACCCGGGGAAGGGATAAAGGCTGACAAGTAGACATGTAGACAGGTAGACAGACAGGGAACAGAGCCGTGAGGGCAGAAAGGGAGAGACACTGAGAACCAGAGAGAGCTGTGGTGGAGGGTATGGCCTTCCCACCAACCCCACCCCCCACCCTAGACCTGGTGGTGGAGGAGGCAGGTCATTGGAGGCAGATCATGGCACAAGCAGCTGCTGGGTGCCTGACAGCGGGCCAGTGGAATTGCCTGTCCACTAACACTACACTCATTCCAAACAAAGTCCAAGGCATTTATCACAGGACAATGATCAACAAATCATTTTGGTTCCTTGTTTTGTGTTGTTTGGGTTTTGTTTTTGTTAGTGGTTTTGTTGTTTTGGGCATTTGGTTTGGTGTGGTTTGGTTTGTCTTTATTTATTAGACAGGGTCTCTGGCTGGCCTGAAACTCATTACATAGACCAGGCTGACCTCGAATTCACAGAGTGCTGGGATTGAAGGTGTGTGGAAGGCCCAGATCAATTTGTACACACTTCAACGCTCTTAGTCCTAGACTGTACTACGCTACCGTCATTGTTAATCATTGCCAGACACATCACAGTGAAGCCAGATTTGGTAGCATATGTCTTTAATCTCAGCTGTTGGGAGACAGAAGCTGGTAGGTCTCTGAGTTTGAGGTAAGGCTGGTCAACATAGTGAGTCCCCAGCCATCCAGAGCTGTATGGTGAGGCCACGCCTCAAAGCTAAACGGCAAAGCCAAAGTACAGGGTAAATGAAGCTGTGTTAGTGAAGGGATCTAGTAAGGATGACATCTTAATTCATGAATCTTTATAAACTGCTGCCTTTTCTCCTGGCAGCTAAGCGCTCCTTATTGTGGGAATATGCGCACAGAATCCTGGGAGAGTTGCTCTTTCCCACTTCTCAGGACACTCAGTTTCTTTAGACTTAGTATGTTGATTATATATGGTGGGGTCAGCCTGAGGGACAGAGAGCTCTGTAAACTGCTACTGGGAAAACAGCTTGTCAAAATGCATTGGGCTGAAGAAACTAATGTCAGAAAAACTAAGCAATCTTCACTAAAGTCACCAAGTTGGAGCTGACGGAAATGAGCTAGAACGGGGTCGTTAAGTTCATAGAAGGAGGGGGCTGGGAAGGTGGGTCAGAGGTGAAGGGCACTCCTACAGAGGATCAGTTTTAATTCCTAGCAATCCACATGGTGGTTCACAGCCCTCCATAACTCTAGTTCCGGGGACCCCAAGGCCCATTTCTTACTTCTGAGGATACTAGGCATGTTCATGACAGTGTTCAAAAACACAGTTATTTATTCAGTTTTGGATGAGTAAAGTGATGCAGACTAATGTCACGTGTGAATGCTTTGGTTTTTAAGATAGAATTTCACTGTGCAGCCAAAAAAAAAAAAAAATTAGCTTTGTTCTCCCTCCCTCCTCCTCTCTACCCCTCCTCCTTCTCCCTCCTTCCCTCCCACCCTCCCTTTCTCCCTATCTTCCTCTCTCCTCCTCCTCTCCCTCTCTTTCCAGGGTATCACTGAGCATTCTTGGTTGACCTTGAACTCACTATATAGACCATGCTGGCTTCACTATATAGACCATGCTGGCTTCAAATTCACAGAGGTTCGCCTACCTCTGTTTCTAGAGTGGATCACCATTGTCAATATGTATGAATGTTCTCTTTACCAATTAGAATCCTAGCCAGGCCTGGTGGCACAGGCCTATAATCCAGCACTTGGAAGATATAGGTAGGAAGATCAAGACTCAAGTCCTGTGTTGGCTACATAACAAGTTCAAGGCTAGCTTGGGCTATATAAGACCTTGTCTTTAAAAGACATACAACAATATTAACACAGTGCTAGTGTGCTAATCCTAGTGCTAGTAAGACAGGGACAGCAGGACCCCTGGGCCTTGATGGCCATTCAGCCTAGCCTGCTTGTTGAGTTATAGGACAATGAGAGAATATGTCTTAAAAAATAATGTTGGTTTCTAGACATACCATACTCACAGTCAAGTGATACCCCAAAGTGATCACCTCCACCAAACAGGTTAGGTTTTGGCTTTGGTTTTGTTTTGGTTCTTTTGAACACAGGGCCTCACTATGTAGGACCCTGGGCACTCACTCTGTAGACCAGGCTGGCCTCCAACTCACAGAGATCCACTGGCCTCTGCCTTCCAAGTGCTGGGAATAAAGGTGTATGCCATTGGACCAGCAATGGGTTAGTTTTTTAGCTTCCACGGTCAACCATCTCTACACACTAAACTCATCGGGGATTTTAAATTACCTAGTTTCCGCCATGGTTTTTTCTCTAGGTCATGTTGCCAACCACCATTCCTGACTTTCTTTGGGTTTAGTTTTTGTTCTTCTTTCTTTCTTATTTCCCTTTGGGAGGGGGGTTGGGTTCCAGACAGGGTTTCTCTGTGTAGCCCTGGATATTCTGGAGCTCACTCTGTAGACCAGGCTGGCCTCAAACTCCCAGATCTGACTGCCTCTGCCTCCCTCAACTGCCTCAAGTCATGAATTCTAGTATTCTAGAGAGTGCAGATTTGGGGCTGGGATATCTCTTAGTTGTGTGACCTGTGCTTAATACATGGTAGACTTGGCTTGAAGCCCCAGCACCCAAAAGAGCAATGGCCAAACAGATGTGGTGTAGCACACCAGTAATCCCAGCACAGAAGAGAGATGTGAGGAGGAATGGTATACATTCAAGGCTGCCCTTGTCTACCATGGCAGTTCCAGGCCAGCCTGGGGACCCTGTTGCAAAACAAGAAAGAGATAAAGAGGACACAGGCTACACATCACATTAAAGTGACTTTTATAATGATCTTGCAAACGGAATGTACTGGATCTGTGAGTCTAAGCCTCTGAAGGCACAGTGTGACAATAACACAATAAAATCCCCATCTTCCTGATGACACTGTTGGTAACATGAGTGTGCATTTAGCAAAACACACCAAAGGATATGTAAAGGGCTTATACATGTTATGCCTTAAAAAAATCAGAGCAAGGAAAAGTGTAAACAGAAGTGCAAAAGGGTTGCTATTCTTGCTATTTTCACACACACACAGCCCGTGTCCATTTTTAAAAACTTAGGAACCAGACCTGTAGGATGACACAATGAGTAAAGGACCTTATTACTAAGCCTAATGGCCATCCCTGTGACTCACACGGTGGAAGGAGAGAACTGATTCCCTAAGGTAGTACACACACACACACACACACACACACACACACACACAGAGAGAGAGAGAGAGAGAGAGAGAGAGAGAGAGAGAGAGAAACAGAGAGAGACAGAGAGAGAGAGAGAGACAGAGACAGAGAGAGACAGAGACAGAGACAGACAGAGAGACAGAGAGAGACAGAGAGAGGGGAGAAAGAGAATACATTTTTTAAGTTTAAAAAATTATTTTAGAAATTATTATCAGCTATAAGCTTATACAATATATAATATATTATGGATCATATATTGTCATTTCTTTAGTATTTTATATAAAAATAATATATAAGGTCTATCTAAGTGAACTTCCGTTTCCTATTTCAGCAAAGGAGTGTGGTGGTGTCTTTACAGACCCGAAGCGAATCTTTAAATCCCCAGGCTTCCCAAATGAGTACGACGACAACCAGGTTTGCTACTGGCACATCCGGCTCAAGTACGGTCAGCGAATTCACCTGAGCTTTTTGGACTTTGACCTTGAACATGATCCAGGCTGTTTGGCTGACTATGTAGAAATATATGACAGTTATGACGATGTCCACGGCTTTGTAGGAAGGTAGGTGCTGTTTCCCCACCCAGCATGATCAGAGAACGTCTGGTACTTATCTGACACTCCGTTAGCTTTCTCTCCACTGTTCCTGTAGTGATTGCTCACTATCAGTGTTTCTCCTTCTCCCCCACTTTCGTCTCCACCTCCCTCTCCTCCTCTCCTTTCTTCTCTCCTTCCTCCCCAACCTTACTCTCTTCTTTGTCTGGAGACCTGCGGTTGCAGGCTAGCCTTAAACTCATAATGTAGTTCAGGCAGGCCTTGAACTCCTGATCCGCCTGCCTCCACTTCCGAAGTGCTGGGTGTACAGGCATACTTCAACACACCTGGCTTTCATAGAACATGCCAAGAAAGGGGTTTTTTCTTAGCAGGCTGTACCTACACTAAAATATAAAAAGGAGGGGTAGCTGCCTTTGGTTGTTGTTATAAAACCTCATCTTGTAGTTTTTCAAACCTCACGTAACTAAAGACCCAGGAAATAAAATTTCTGTTAAAATGTTCAAGTCAGTCTTTCCCTCCTTCCCTCCCTCCCTCTCATTTTGGTTACAGGGTAAGTCTTCTGTAGCCCAGGCTAGCCTCAAACTCACTATGTAACTGAGAATAACTTCAAATTGGATTCTTCTGTCCCCGACTCCATGTTCAGAAAAAAAAAATCAAGAAATTAAAGATAGCCAGGCAGTGGTGATGCATGCCTTTAATCCCAGCACTCGGGAGGCAGGCAGACCTCTGAGTTCGAGGCCAGTTTGATCTAGAGAGTGAGTTCCAGGACAGCCAGGGCCACACAGAGAAACTCTATCTCAAAGAATCCAAAAGAAAAAGAATTAAAATGATTCGCTGGGAGGCAGGGACAAGCAGTTCTCTGAACTACATACATAGTGAGTTCAGGATCAGTCAGGGCTACGTTAAGTGAGACCCCATCTGAAAAATAAACTTCTTTTAAGTAGAGAAAAATGAGCCATTATTTGTGGGGAATCAAGTGTTTCTGTTATAAGTATGAGCCAAATCAATAGCTGTGTACTTCTTGGTGTGGTGTGTGTGACCTGTTTTCTAAAAATTCCCTTTCAGATACTGCGGTGATGAACTTCCAGAAGACATCATCAGCACAGGTAAATGCCAAAGTCACTGCGAAATTTCCATTTGCTTTTCCACAGCGCCCTCAAAGTTGTTACCCTTCACCCTTTACACCTGAGAGAACTAAAAGTAGAGACCGTTCATTAGCCTGCGATAATGCCAGGTCTTCATTTTCAAGATTTTGGCCAACTCCATGATCAAAATGATGTGTGTGGACAGCTCTCGTTGGCAGCCAAGAGCTTGAGTCCCTGAGAACTGCTGTTGGCAGAAGGGTTCAGGGGAGTAATAAATGTGTAAGGGCTGGCATGCGCTCAGTAGCTGGGTCCTTGCTTTACACATGCGGTGGCCCTAGGTTTGACCCCCAGCACAGATGATTATGACGAGGATGAGGATGATGGTGGTAATAATAAATAATGACAGAAAATACCCATCCAGAAAAGACTGAAATGAATTATCAAGGAAACACAGCCACCCATCCATAGTAAACAATTGCCTGGTTAGCATCTCGTTTCTTCCTCAGTACAACATCCCTTACCGTTCTAGAGCTACTTCTGGCAGCCATTGCATAAGAAAAGAGAGGTTAAGCCAGGCAGTTATGTCCCGGGAGACAGATCCAGCCTGGTCTACACAGATCGAGTTTCAGGACAACCTGGGCTACACAGAGAAACCCTGCCTCAGATAAAACAAAACAAAACACCAAAACAAAAACGACGACAACAAAACAGAAAAGGGAAGTGCTGGGCTAAACGGTGATAAAAAGGTTTCTTGTTTGTCCACCATAGAAAAGTTTTTGCATGCTAATTTATGTAGTAAATCTCGAAAGGCTAGATATACCAGGCAATGCGAGCTGAATCGTGCACATGCACGCACGCACGCACGCACTCACTCACGCGCACACGTGCGCATGTACACGTGTGCACGTACATGTGTGCACAAGTTATTTCGTATACTATGTTCTAAGAAATGATGGCTTCAAAACACGCCCCTCTTACCCTAAGTTAATCCCAATAGGCAGTGCTACTCTTTAAGTTATTCTAAACTGCTTTTCCTTTTTTTATTTTTAGCTAAAACCTTCCTTTTCTCGGAAATCTTTGCTTTCTTTCTCTTCCCAGTGCCAGTTACTTGGCATTCTGATAGCTTCTGTTTTCTCTCCAAGTCATAAAATTATCACAGCGCTTCACACCTAAGAATAGCACAGCTCAGCACCCGGCCAAGGCAGTGCCAAGTCCTCCTCAGTGCCTGCCACACCCAGTCTTGCCTCGCAGCTCTGAGGTGTCATCTTTACAAGCTGCGAAGCTCTCGACTCTATCCCTGAATGATTACTGTTGAAAGCTTATTAATTTGTTATTGCTACACTCTGGGGGAAACCCACTAGAAATAAACCTCTTATCTCTCTTTTCTCAAGGGCAGACTCTATGTTAACAGAACATCTGAATGAGATTGGCTTTAGAGCTTTTACAAGGGCGTCGGGGCCTGAAATGTTTCCTTCAAAAAACAACAGCAGAGCTGGGTGTGGAAGCGGAGGCAGGAGGATCACCCCAGAATTTGAGGCTAGCCTAGGCTACACACAGTCTCAGGACTATCTAGTGTTGTCTCAAAACAACAAGAGCAACAAGAAAGCATTAGCGGGAAGAAAGTCTGAAACCTAACTTAATTCCCTGTTCATCCCAAAGAGGCAGCTTACCTTGAGAATAACCAAACCAGCACTGGTGATTTTAGAACAGTTTCTCTCCAGCAGCTCTTTGTGACTTTTTTTTTTTTTTTTTTTGAGCTGGGGATCGAACCCAGGGCCTTGCGCTTTCCTAGGCAAGGCTCACCTCTGAGCTAAATCCCAACCCCCTTTGTAGACTTATATTCTTGTAGATTAGAGATCGAAGCTTCTTTTGTTTTTGGCTTCCTCTTTAGATCGTCACCTGGCACCTATGAATTTTGGAGCAGGGTCCCAACTGAGATTGACCTTAAATTCTCTGTAGCTGAAACTAGTCTCAACCTAAAATCCTGATCCTCCAGTCTCTGTCCAAATGGTTCAAGCCATGCCCAGCTAACCAGGGCTTCTCTTACAGCACAAAATAATAGCAATAATAATAATAATAACAATAACAATAACAATAATAATAATTGTATCAGGCAAATCTTCCAGTATTAGGAAAATACAGTGTGACAAATGGATCATGAAGTCTGCAGCCAGGCTGCCTGAGCTTGAGCTGGCCTCAGCCAGATGACACCAGCTCCATGGCTTTGGCAAAGATCACACACACACACACACACACACACACACACACACACACACACACACACACACACGGTTCTTTTATTTAATTATGGATTGAGGATCTAAGTTAAGAAAGGCTTCCAGGGCTGCCAAGATGGCTCAGAGGTTAAGAGCACTTGTTGCTCTGGCAGAGTTCCAGTTTCAGTTCCCAGTGCTCACCCGGTGACTTACAAACATCTGTAAGTACAGTTCCAGAGGCCCTGATGCCCTCTTCTGACTTTGGAGGGTACCAGGCTTTTATGTGCTGCACACATATACATACATGCAAAACAAAACACTCATGCACACAGAGTAATGGACGTAAGTATAAAAATAAAAATAACAGGTTTTTTAAAAAAGATTTATTCATTTATTATATATAAGTACACGGTAGCTGTCTTCAGACACACCAGAAGAGGGCACTGGATCTCTTTACAGACGGTTGTGAGCCACCATGAGGTTGCTGGGAATTGAACTCAGGACCTCTGGAAGAGTAGTTGGGTGCTTTTAACCGCTGAGCCATCTCTCCAGCCCAAAATAACAGTTTTTAAAAAATGCCTCAGCAGATAAAAGTAGAAAGGAAGATTCAACTCCACAAAGTTGTCCTCTGACCTCACGTGCCCACTGTGGCAAGCTCTCACATGCACAAACATCAACGACACATCCATCACACAATAATAATGTTCTATTAAATCTTTCCCCTGAAATATTCCTATATTTTGGCACTTCCTGGTCAACATGTTAAGGTGCATTTTAAGTCCACTGTAGAAGTAGGCCTCTAGGTTGATTTCTTGGCTTTCTTTTTCTTTTGTTTTATATCAATTTATTGATCAATTTACTACTACTATTATTATTATTATTATTATTATTATTATTATTATTATTATTTTGTGGTAGGCACACTCTCACTCTGTAGCCCTAGCTGGTCAGGAAATAACTATATAGTCCAGGTTAGCCTTTAACTCACAGATTGGTAGAGGCCACTACAATTGGCCATACATTTGCTTTTTTTTTTTTTTTTTTTTATTAAGATTTATATAATAATTATATGTAAGTACACTACAGCTGTCTTCAGATACACCAGAAGAGGGCATCGGATCTCTTACAGATGGTTGTGAGCCACCATGTGGTTGCTGGGAATTGAACTCATGACCTCTGGAAGAGCAGTCGGGTGCTCTTAACCGCTGAGCCATCTCTCCAGCCCCCATACATTTGCTTCTTAACAATGGAAAATTTGCTGCTCCCCATCAGTTAGAAAATAGCCCATCTAGACCTTCAGTTCTTCTAATTCTGTGCATCAGTAGATATGAATAATTGTTTTTTGTTGCCTTGTGGTGCTGTGGATCAAATCCAGAATCTCAGCAAACTGGGCAAGCACCCTATCTTAAAATTGTATTTGTTTCGTTTCATTTGGAGAGGCAGAAAGGTGCAGGAGCACCAAGCCCTGGAGAACCTTCTAAAACTTCTCCCACATGAGATGGGAGGCCCAAAGTTAAATATAAAACTCCCTCACTTGGCTCCAATGTGCAGGGCAACTATGGGCACTAAACATGAGAATGCACGTCTGGACTCGAGCGATCTCGTTTACATCCTAATTCTGTTCTTCTGTGAGATGAGTCGTTACTGAATTGTCAGACAAATCACTCTGGAATAACCTCCTTCTTCTTTTGTGTGCCTCCCCACACAGGAAATGTCATGACCTTGAAGTTTCTGAGTGATGCGTCCGTCACAGCTGGAGGCTTCCAGATTAAATACGTCACAGTGGATCCTGCACCTAAATCCAATCAAGGCAAAAATACAACTATGACTGGAAATAAAAAGTTCTTAGCTGGACGGTTTAGCCATCTATAATTCTTATTTTTTTTTTTAAAAAAAGATGTTCAAAACATCCAGTACAATATTTATATTTGTAGCTTTTGGACCTCATTTGTTCTCAATTTTGTATTTTTTGTTATTAACATGTATTTATTATTTTCGTGAATGTGAAAGCAATATGTAATTGTGGGGGAAATTGAAAACTACAGAAAACTTTGAATGAGTTAAAAAAAACTCATAATTGTACTACACAGAAATAACTAATGTTAACATTTTTTAATGTTTGTCTTTCATTCGTTTTTCTACTTACAGTATTTGTATATATGTAACTCTGTGATTTGCATTTGACTTTCGGCATTCTGCCTTATGTATAGTTTTATAACCTGATATTTTTGACTTTAACGTTTTAGAGCTCAAGCAATTTCCGAGATCACTGAGTTTTCTACAAACTGGAACTCTGAGTAGTTGTAAATGTGATTGTTCCCTGCCTTATTTAAACTAAGTGTATATCAGGATTTAAGGTTGATTTCATAAATGGTGTTGTAATAAATACTTTTGGACATACATATTGTGTAGTTCTTTAGTTTTAGGGAGAACATAAGCCTAGATGTAGAAATACAAATCAGAGACTAATTAAAATAGAATCTTTTTTTTTCTTTTTTCTTTCTTTTTTCTTTCTTTCTTTTTTCTTTCTTTCTTTCTTTCTTTCTTTCTTTCTTTCTTTCTTCCTTTTTTCAAAACAGGGTTTCTCTAACAGTCCTGGCTGTCCTAGAACTCACTTTGTAGACCAGACTATCCTTAAACTTACAGAGATTTTTCCCTGCCTCTGCCTCTCAAATGCTTGTGTACACCACCACTGCTTGGTGAATCTTTTTTAAAAGTTTATTTATTGAACATGTCTCTCTCTCTCTCTCTCTCTCTCTCTCTCTCTCTCTCTCTCTCTCTCTGTGTGTGTGTGTGTGTGCCATATGCACATAGAAGTCTGAAAGTAAGAAGAGGGTATCAGATCCTTTTGAACTGGAGTTAAAGACAGTTGTGAGCTACCCTGTGGGTTCTGGGAAGACCAAGTGCTCTGAACCACTGAGTCTCCTCAGTAGGTCCGGAACTCATCCTTTTTGAATAACAAAAAAAACCCAACAGTGTACTTAGGTTGGTAATTTGGCTTTTATCTCTCTTTGAATTCCTTGGAGGGTCAGACAAACAGCACAATCAGAATAAGTGACTCCGTTTGGCTCAGTCTGTTGAAGCGACAGCCTCCTGTGAGTCTCACTTAACACAAAGAGCATGCCCACTAAGAGATTAGATACTCCAGGACCGGAGAGGCCGGTCAGCAAGTTACAGGCATATATTCCTCTTGTAGAGGACCCAAGTTTGGTTCCTAGTCCCTATGTCAAATGGGTCACAGTCACATATAACTCCAGTTCCAGGGGATCCGGTACCTCTGTAGGCTCTCACATTTGTGTACATATGTCTACATATAGACATATACATAATTTAAAATAATAAGTATTTTTAAAAGTGATTAGGAGCTGGAAATATGGTTCAGTTGTTAAGAGCACTGGGCACTCTTCCGAAGAACCTGGATTCAATTCCCAGCTACCACATGGCAGCTCTCAGTCATCTGCAATTCTAGTTCCAGAGGAGCTGGTGTCCTCCTCTGGCCTTTGAGGACACAAGGCATACTCAAGGGATTGAAATTTGCAGGGATTAAAAACAAACAAACAACACATAAACAAAATAAAAGCTGGACAGGATGGTTGCATGCTTTAATCCCAGCACTTGGGAGGCAGAGGCAGGTGGAGGAAGATAATTTCTGAGTTTGAGTCCAACCTGGTCTACAGAGAAAGTTCCAGGACAGCCAGAACTACACAGAGAAACTGTGACTCGAAAATCCCAACCAACCAACCAAACCAAAGTACAAATAAATAAATAAATAAATTTTAAAAAATAATAATCTTAGGGGTTGGGATTTAGCTCAGTGGTAGAGTGCTTGCCTAGCAAGCTTAAAGGCCCTGGGTTCGCCCCCCAGCTCCGAAAAAACAAAGAAAGAAAAAAAATAATAATCTTAAAAGGAAACATAACTGTAGTTCCAGGACACTTGATATACAGACATGCATGGAACAAAACACTCACATGCATAAAATATAGGGATTTTTTTTAATTTTAAAGAGGGTTGTGGAGATTGGTCAGGGGAGGGGTCAAAATGTTTGAGAATCCTTATAAAAGTAGGTTTTGAAAAATTTCAGCCTACAGGAGGGTCTCCAAGCCAAACCCCATAGTGACACACTTCCTCCAACAAGGCCACACCTACTCCAACGAGGTCACACTTCCTAATAGTGCCACGGTTTGTAATAATCCAAACCTTCGCTGTCATATCATACTGGGCTCATCTTTAAGATGATTATACTTCATTTTGGGCATGGGGATAATACTTGGCTTCATTTAATTGACTCTGCATGTCAGGCTCTAATGGAGGCAGGGTGTGGATGCTGGCCACAGAAGAAAGCCATTTATTATTTTTTTTAATGAAGCTTTCACTGTAGTGGGGGAGAAAAAGGAAGGAAAATGTGTTAAATGGTAAATAGGGATCAATTCTAAGGTTAAAGAAAATAGAAAATGGGATATACACTTTTGGAGAGAGGGAACTGAAATAAAAGACCCAGAAAGACTTTTATGGGACTTGTCATGACAAAGTAATGTTGGGATCGGTCATTTCCAGTGAACGCTGTAGTTTATTTAACTTATATTCATTGTTTAAGGCACATAAATGCATGCATATAGCGAGATTTGCTTATTGATTGCTGTGTTCTGTGTGATATCAGAGTTGATATTAGTAATTAAAATGGAAAGAAGCAGGCAGTGGTGGTGCACACTTTGGATCCCAGCACTCGGGAGGCAGAGAGAAGTAGATCTCTGAGTTCGAGGCTAGCCTAGTCCATACAGCATGTTTTAGGACAGCAAGGGCTACACAGGAGAAATCCTGTCTCAAATAAACAAACTAACTAACAAACACAAAACAACAACAAAAACAAACAGAATGAAAGCGCCTACATTCCCCTCAGCCAGATCACCAAGGAAGGCAGTATTATATGGCAAATGGCTGCCATATTGTGGAAAAACATAGATGTTCTCTTCCGTGTTTCTAGAGTAGCATGCTTATGACAGGTGGCCTGCTTTGCGGTCTTGAATGGAACACGGTCAGAAGTTCCAGTGTCACCAGAGGTTCCTAAGGCTGCTACTAAAGACCGCGGGGAAGACAGATGCGAAAGGAACAGTTCCTAGAGTCAGAGGTTTATTTCTAAAGTGGGAGTTTGCTTCATGAATCATAGTATCTACAAGTTGCCTATTGGTCTTAGTTACCATTCTATTGCTGTAAAGGGGCATCATGAACAAGGCAGCTTGTAAAGGAAGGCTTTTTTAACCTGGGGGCTTTCTTACAACTTCAGAGAGTACGTCAGGAACCATGGCATTGAGGCAGTACATCCTGATCCACAAATTGGAGGGAGGGAGGAGGGGAGAGAGAGAGAGAGAGAGAGAGAGAGAGAGAGAGAGAGAGAGAGAGAGAGAGAGAGAGAGGAAATGGTATAGACCTTTGAAAACTCAAAGCCTACTCCTAGTGACATGCTTCTCCAAAAAAGGCCACACCTCCTCATCCTTCCCAAATAGTTCCACCAACTGGGGACCCACCTTTCAAATATATGAACTCTAATTCAAATCATCACATTATTAATTAACCCAATTAATAAAACCCTGTTTATTATTCTATTGACAATGGTACTGAACGAACCTCACAGACAAAAGATGTTGATCATACCAGGCCACAGGGGAATCTGAAGCCAGCCACTATCTTTCTTAATGGTGAGCAAAGTGACAAGCTTGCAGGTGTTCCAGCTTGAATGTTAAACCATTTTATGAGTTTTGTAAATTACACTTGTTGGTATACCTTATTGTTGTCTGGACAAAGGAGCCACGTGCTCTATAATGAGAAACGAGACGTCTGATTGCTGGGTTATTTATTGTATGAGTTATGTGCTTTACAGACTGAGGTGGGAAAAAAATCAGGACACAAATTCTGGCAAATTTCACACCGCCGCTCTGATGAACTGCGTGACATTGTGACAAGGAAGTTGGGTTGATGAAGGACTATTATCCGCCTCAGTTGGAGAAATTCTCCCCTTTAAAAATTGGTGTTAGATTTACTTATTTTATTTTACGTGTGCGAATGTTTTGCCTGAATGTGTGTCTGCACACCACATACATGCTTAGTCCTGGAACAGCAGTTATGAAATGTTGTGAGCCGCTACATGAACACTGGGGGAGTGAACCCAGACCCTCTGCAAGAGCAGCGAGCGCTCCTGACTACTGAGTCATCTCTCCAGCCCCAAGAAAATTCTTGAGACACCCTCCCTCCCCCTTTTTTTTTGCGGAAGGGCACATCTTGAGAGGGCAGTCTTAAAGAGCAGAGTAAGCTGGAGCAGCAGAAGGAGATACAGTTGGAAGAGCAAGACGAGATGGCTCAGAGGTCATCCAGAAAGACTAGAAGAGAAGCAACTGAACTCTGTGCTAGAGAGAGACCAGCAAGGACAGACCGATAGGAACCCTCTAGTCTGGTGACAAACTTCTTAATGGACCAGGCTTTCCTGTCTCTGGAGAATCACAGAAACTCCTGGTCTGTCCTCAGTAATTAGATCAAAGTTCATTTCAATGGAGAAAGTAGAGAACACGATAAAAGCATGAGAATTCAGAGTCGTCTCACCTTCAAATCCAAGTGCAAGGACCTGAAACAGAGGCTCCATGCTCCCCAGCTACAGGCTCAATCCCTGTCAGACACTGAAAAAAACATCAACTAAAGAAAGCTACCAGACAGTTCCTGGATGTGGGTTCTCGTAGTTTGGACAGGGTCCGTCCAGTACAGAGTACTACAGAGTATAGAATGCACACATTGAGTACAGATCGCAGGTGATCACCACCACACCCTGCTTTCTGTGGCGCTGAGAATGGAACAGCTACATGGCCAGCTGTTGGGGATGGATATTCAGCTGTTAGTTTTATGTACACGCTTTGGTCTTCCTTCTTCTTGAGCTTCATGTGGTCTGGGAATTGTATCTTGGGTATTCCGAGCTTTTGGGTTAATATCCACTTATCAGTGAGTGCATACCATGTGTGTTCTTTTGTGATTGGGTTACCTCACTCAGGATGATATTTTCAAGTTCCATCCATTTGCCTATGAATTTCATAAAGTCATTGTTTTTGATAGCTGAGTAGTACTCCATTGTGTAGATGTACCACATTTTCTATATCCATTCCTCTGTTGAAGGGCATCTGGGTTCTTCTCAGTTTCTGGCTATTATAAATAAGGCTGCTATGAACATAGTGGAGCATGTGTCCTTGTTGTATGTTGGAGCATCTTTTGGGCATATGCCCAGGAGTGGTATAGCTGGGTCCTCAGGTAACACTATGTCCAATTTTCTGAGGAACTGCCAGACTGATTTCCACAGTGGTTATACAAGCCTCCAATCCCACCAGCAATGGAGGAGTGTTCCCTTTTCTCCACATCCTCGCCAACATCTGCTGTCACCTGAGTTTTTGATCTTAGCCATTCTGACTGGTGTGAGGTGGAATCTCAGAGTTGTTTTGACTTGCATTTCCCTGATGACTAAGGATGTTGAACATTTCTTTAGGTGTTCCTGAGCCATATGGTATTCCTCAGTTGAGAATTCTTTTTTTTTTTAGCTCTGTACCCAATTTTTTGATAGGGTGATTTGGTTCTCTGCAATGTAACTTCTTGAGTTCTTTGTATATATTGGATATTAGTCCTCTATTGGATGTAGGATTAGTAAAGATCTTTTCCCAATCTGTTGTTGCTGTTTTGTCCTACTGACAGTAGCTTTTGCCTTACAAAAGCTTTGCAATTTTATGAGGTCCCATTGGTTGATTCTTGATCTTAGAGCATAAGCCATTGGTGTTCCGTTCAGGAAATTTTCCCTTGTGCCCATGTGTTCAAGGCTCTTCCCCACTTTCTCTTCTATTAGTTCCATTGTATCTGTTTTTATGTGGAGGTGCTTGATCCACTTGGACTTGAGCTTTGTATAAGGAGATAAGAATGGCTCCATTTGCATTTTTCTGCCTGTTGACCACCAGTTGAACCAGCACCATTTGTTGAAATGCTGTCTTTTTTCCACTAGATGATTTTAGCTCATTGACAAAAATCAAGTGACCATAGGTGTATTGGGTCTTCAGTTATATTCTACTGAACTACCTGCCTGTCTCTGTACCAATACCATGCAGTTTTATGACTGTTGCTCTGTAATATAGTTTGAGGTCAGGGATGGTGATTCCCCCAGAAGTTCTTTTATTGTTGAGGATAGTTTTCACTGCCCTGGTTTTTGTTACTCCAAATGAATTTGCAAATTGCTCTTTCTAACTCTATTAAGAATTGAGTTGGAATTTTGATGGGGATTGCATTGAATTTGTAAATTGCTTTTGGCAAGATGGCCATTTTTACTCTATTAATCCTGTCAATTCATGATCTTTTCATTTTCTAGGATCTTCTTCAATTTGTTTCTTCAGATACTTGAAGTTGTCATATAGGTCTTTCACTTGCTTGGTTAGAGTCACACCAAGGTATTTTATATTATTTGTGACTATTGTGAAGGTTGTCATTTCCCTAAATTCTTTCTCAGCCTGTTTATCCTTTGAGTAGAGGAAGGCTACTGATTGAGTTAATTTTATATCCAGCCACTTTGCTGAAATTGTTTATCAGCTGTTGGAGTTCTCTGGTGGAATTTTTGGGGTCACTTAAGTATACTATCATTTCATCTGCAAATAGTGATATTTTGACTTCTTCCTTTTCAATTCATATTCCTTTGACCTTTTTATTGTCTAATTGCTCTGGCTAGGACTTCAAGTACTATATTGAATAGGTAGGGAGAAAGTGGGCAGTCATGACTTTAGTGGGATTTCTCTAAGATTTTCTCCATTTAGTTTGATGTTGACTAATGAATTACTGTATATTGCTTTTACTATGTTTAGGTATGGACCTTGAATTCCTGATCTTTCCAAGAGTTTTATCATGAAGGGATGTTGAATTTTGTCAAATGCTTTTTCAGTATCTAATGAAATGATCATGTGTTTTTTTTACTTTAAGTTTGTTTATAAAATAGATTATGTTGATGAATTTCTGTATATTGTACCATCCCTAGAACTCTGGGATGAAGCCTACTTGATTATGATGGATGATGGTCTTGGTATGTTCTTGGATTCGGTTTGCAAGAATTTTTTTTCTTTTCTTTTCTTTTCTTTTCTTTTTTTTTTCTATTCTTTTTTTTTTTGGAGCTGGGGACCGAACCCAGGGCCTTGCGCTTGCTAGGCAAGCACTCTACCACTGAGCCAAATCCCCAACCCCGGTTTGCAAGAATTTTATTGTGGATTTTTTGCATTGATATGCATAAGTGAGATTGGTCTTAAGTTCTCTTTCTTTGTTGGGTTTTTGTGTGGTTTAGTTATGAGTTTAATTGTGATTTCATAGAGCAAATGGGTAGTGTTCCTTCTGTTTCTATTTTGTGGAATAGTTTGGACAGTATAGGTATGAGGTCTTCTATGAAGGCCTGATAGAATTCTCTCACTAAACCCATCTGGTCCTGGGCTTTTTTGGTTGGGAGACTTTTAATAACTGCTTCTATTTCTTTAGGAGTTATGGGACTGTTTAGATTGTTTATCTGTTCCTGATTTAACTTTGGTATCTGGTATCTGTCAGAAAATTGTCCATTTCATCCAGATTTTCCAGTTTTGTTGAATATAGGCATTGATAGTAGGATCTGATAAATTTTTGGGTTTCCTCGGTATCTTTTGTTATATTTCCCTTTTCATTTTTGATTTTTGTTAGTGGATATTGTCTCTGTGCCCTCTGGTTAGTCTGGCTAAGGGTTTATCTATCTTGTTGATTTTTTCAAAGAACCAGCTCCTGGTTTTGTTGATTCTTTGTAGAACTCTTTTTGTTTCTACTTGATTGATTTCAGCCCTGAGTTTATTTCCTGCACTACTGCTCTTGGGTGTATTTGCTTCTTTTTGTTCTAGAGCTTTCAGGTGTGCTGTCAAGCTGCTACTGTATGCTCTCTCCAGTTTATTTTTGGAGGCACTCAGAACTATGAGTTTTCCTAGCACTGCTTTCATTATGTCCCATGAGTTTGGGTATGTTGTGCCTTCATTTTTATTAAATTCTAAAAGTTTTTAATTTCTTTCTTGACCAAGTTATCATTGAGTAGACCATTGTTCAGCTTGTATGTGGGCTTTCTGTTGATTTTGTTGTTATTGAAGACCAGCCTTAGTCCATGTTGATCTGATAGCGCATGAGATTATTTCGATCTTCTTGTATCTGTTTGAGGCCTATTTTGTGACCAATTATATGGTCAGTTTTGGAGAAGGTGCCATGAGGTGCTGAGAAGAAGGTATATTCTTTTGTTTTAGGATGAAATGTTCTATAGATATCTGTTAAATCCTTTTGTTTCATAACTTCTCTTAATTTCACTCTGTTTAGTTACTGTTTCCATCATCTGTCCATTGTTGAGAGTGGGGTGTTGAAGTCTCCCACATTATTATTGTGTGAAGTGCAATGTGTGCTTTGATCTTCGGTAAGGTTTCTTTTATGAAGGTGGGTGCCCTTGCATTTGGAGCATAGATGATCAGAATTGAGAGTTCATCTTGGTGGATTCTTTCCTTGGATGGGTTTGAAGGGTCCTTCCTTATCCTTTTTGATAACTTTTGGTTGAAAATCAATTTTATTCGATGTTAGAATGGCTACTCCAGCTTGTTTGTTGGGACCATTTGCTTGGAAAATTGTTTTCCAGTCTTTTACTCTGAGGGAGTGTCTGTCTTTGTCACTGAGGTACATTTTTCTGTATGCAGCAAAATGCTGGGTCCTGTTTATGTATCCAGCCTGTTAGTCTATGTCTTTTTATTGGGGAATTGAGTCTGTAATGTTAAGAGATATTAAAGAAAGGTGATTGTTACTTCCTGTTATTGTTAGAGGTGGAATTGTGTTTGTGTGGGTATCTTCTTTTGGGTTTGTTGAAAGGAAATTACTTTCTTGCTTTTTCTAGGATGTAGTTTCCTCCTTATGTTGGAGTTTTCCATGTATTATCCTTTGTAGGGCTGTATTTGTGTAAATTTGATTTTGTCATGAAACATCCTGTTTTCTCCATCTATGTTAAGTGAGGGATTTGCTGGGTAGTAGCCTGGACTGACGTTTGTGTTCTCTTAGGGTCTGTATGACATCTGCCCAGGATCTTCCGGCTTTCGTAGTCTCTGGTGAGAAGTCTGGTATAATTCTGATATGTCTGCCTTTGTATGTCACTTGACCTTTTTCCCTTACTGCTTTTAATATTCTTTCTTGATTTTGGGCATTTGGTGTTTTGATTATTATGTGACAGAAGAAATTTCTTTTCTGTCTATTTGGAGTTCTGTAGGCTTCTTGTATGCTCATGGGTATTTCTTTCTTTAGGTTAGGGAAGTTTTCTTGTTGAAGATATTTACTGAACCTTTAAGTTGGGAGTCTTAGCTCTCTTCTTTTTTTTTTTAGTAATTTAAGACTTTTTTTTTTTTTTTTTTTTTTTGGTTCTTTTTTTTCGGGGCTGGGGACCGAACCCAGGGCCTTGTGCTTCCTAGGCAAACACTCTACCACTGAGCTAAATCCCCAACCTCTTAGCTCTCTTCTTATACCTATTAACTTTAGGTTTGATCTTCTCATTGTGTCCTGGATTTTCCTGGTTGTTTTGGGTTAGGAGCTTTTTGCATTTTGCATTTTCTTTGACTGTTGTGTCAATATTTTCTATGGTATCTTCTGCTCCTGAGATTCTCTCTTCTATCTCTTGTATTCTGTTGGTGGTGCTTGCATCTATGACTCCTGATCTCTTCCCTAGATTTTCTATTTCCAGGGTTGTCTCCCTTTGTGCTTTCTTTATTGTTTCTATTTCCATTTTTAGATCCTGGATGGTTTTGTTCAATTCCTTCACCTGTTTGGTTGTGTTTTCCTGTAATTCTTTAAGGGATTTTTTGTGTTTCCTCTTTAAGGGCTTCTACATGGTTACCTGTATTTTTCTGTGTTTCTTTAAAGGAGTTATTTATGTCCTTCTTAAAATCCTCTATCATCATTAGATGTGATTTTAAATCCAAATCTTGCTTTTCTGGTGTGTTGGGGTATCCAGGACTCGCTGTAATGAAAGAACTGGGTTCTAATGATGTCAAAGAGCCTTGCTATTGCTTAAGTTCTTATGCTTGTCTCTCACCATCTGGTTATCTCTGGTGTTAGTTGGCCTTGCTGTCCCTGACAGGAGCCTGACCCTCCTGTGAGTCCATGAGCCCATGAACCTGTGAGTCTGTAATCTTAGGTGTGTTAGCACTCCTAGAAGACCAGCTCTCATGAACCTGTGAGTCTGTGATCTTAGGTGTGTTAACACTCCTAGAAGACCAGCTCTCAGGCCAGGGTTTGTGTAATGAGAACTGTGCCACATTTGGAAGGATCCTGTCCCCCGTTGCTCTGTGGTTGCTGAGCCCTGTGGTTTTCTGGCATAACTCACTTTGGCCAGTTATTAAGGCAAAAATGTTTTCCTCACCTGTGGACTTAGGAGTGACAGCACTCCTGGGAGACCAGCTCTCTCCGGGTGGGATTTGTGTAGGGAGAGCTGTGCCACAGGGTTAACTCTGGGGCACAGATGGAGACAGGAAACAATATTTTTTTCCTTTAAGTCACATGATTTTTATATTCTTTTCTCCTCCTTCCTTCCTTTCTTTCTAAATTCCCTTTTCCACCCCCTTGATTCCTGGTCCCGTAGATCCTGGCTATGGCATAAATCATACCATATATTGGACAAATATATTGGATTCAAAGTATATACCACCTTCTGGAGAACCCTGCCCTCACCACTCCATGTTGCTGCTACCTAATTAGAACTATAACTGCATCTTCAAAAGGCCATTTTTCTGTCAGACCAGCTGCATCAAGACGATGAGGAACACATGAAGACCAATGGATTCCATGATCATGGGCCCACTGTTGTACTTTTCTGGCTGTGAAGTGAGTTCCTTGGTCAGAAGTAATACTGTGTGGAATGCCATGAAGGTGAATAAGGCATTCTGTAAGTCCACAGATGGTGGTTTGGGCAGAAGCATTCTGTGCAGGAAAGGCAAATCCAGAATAGGTATCTACTCCAGTGAGAACAAAATATTGTCCGTTCCATGGAGGAAGTGGTCCAATGTAGTCAACTACATGGTCCAAGGTTGCTGGCTGATCACCCCCAAGAATGGTGCCATATCTGGAACTTAGTGTTGGTCACTGCTGTTAGCAGATGTGGTCCTCAGCAGCGGCGATAGCCAGATCAGCCTTGGTGAGTGGAAGTCCATGTTATTGAGTCCATGTATAATGCCCATCTCTGTCACCATAGCAAATTTGTTCAGGGCCTGCTGGACAATGACAGGAAAGGCTCAGAAAAGAAGCTGGCTGTTCAGAGAACAGGTCATCCTGTCAACTTGACTGTTGAACTTCTCCTCAACTGAATTCACCTTTTGATAAGTATTTACATGGGACACAAGTGTCTTCACATCCTTTACCCATTTGAGTGAGATTGTCTTTCTCACCAATTTTCCAATCATGATCTTTCCAAGTTCCTGACCGTCCAGCCAATCCTTTGGCTGTGGAGAAACCCTGCTAATTAAGGTGGCCACCTTAATTAACGTCCAGATCAGTAGCTGTGCAGAAAGTTGATCACTTCCTTTACCAGCTGGTTTTCCCCTTCTCCAATTTTGTCTGGGGAGCCCGACTTCCTACTCCCCTCCATCTGAGGAAGGTCCTGTAGCCCTTGACAAGTTCAACTTCCTCTCTGCTCCCAACCCCCATAAGAATTTGCCCAGCAAGTACCTAAGATTCTTGGAATGCCTCTCCATATAAATGAGGCATTCACAGTACTTAAACTTGAGCCAACGATTTTACATCTACACTGATAACTCCTTCCCACTCTCCAAAGTTCATATACAACCCTTAGTCACCCCGAATAAGGTGTATGTGTACAAACACACCCCCTAAAAGGTATACGCACAAGGTAAGATCACCTAAGAGAACGGTTTCATTAAAATCCTTGGAGAAGAAGAAGGGCTCACTCTTTCCAGCCCAAAGTGCAGCAGCACCTGGACACCCTGAGAAGAAGGAAATGGAGGACATGGAACCACAGCTGGTCCCCAACATGCATACCACAATTGGTTACAACCCATGAATTGGCAAACAAGCACACATCTGGTTACTCCAGACAAAATTTATGACCATGTGTACTACCAGAAATTCTGTCCATTGTGAAGATTTCCTTCACCAGAGACTTTCAGGGTTGTCTCAAAAAGGTGTTGTAATACTGTAGCTGTCTATTTCTGGGTACTGCCTGCATAATATGCAAAGCTATCAGTAAGCCAGACCCTAGTCTTCTCTTCTTCAGTCAATCGTCATGGGGTACACCCCATGAGACTATAGGTGCATGATTGGCAGCAAATGACATTGGGTTTTATTTTCCAGTGTTAATTATTTTTTATTTTCTATCTTTTAACAACAACAAATATCAAAATAAAATATAATAAGATAAAATAAAAACCAACATTGAAGTTGGACAAAGCAAACCAACAGAAAAAAAAGAGCCCCAAGAGAAAGCACAAGAGTCAGAGACCCACTCAGGCATCCACAAAACACGACATTAAAAGCTGTAATTATACCCAGAGGGCCTACTGTAGACTCACGTAGGCCTTGCACTCTCTGTGAGTTCATATGAGTTTTGCTCAGTTCTTTTGGAGGGCCTTGTACTCCTTGGGTGCTCTGGCCCCTCTGGCTCTCACACTGCTTCTGTTTCCCCTTCATGGGGTTTCCTGAGCTAAGAGGGGAGAGATTTGATGGAGATATCTCATTTAGAGTCATGTGCTCAAAGCTCATTCTTTTTAATGTCTGGCTCTGGGTCTCTGCATTTCTTTCCTCCTGCAGGAGGATGTCTATATGATGATGACTGAATAAGGCACCAGTCTATGAATATAGCAGAATAACATTAGGGGTCATTTTATCCTTCCTTCCTTCCTTCCTTCCTTCCTTCCTTCCTTCCTTCCTTCCTTCCTTTCTTCACCAGTAGTATTTGGTTTTACTCTAAGTCTCTGGACTACCTAGTCTCTGGTTCTTGGTCACTCAGGCAGTGTTGGGGATGGGTTCCATCCATCTTGTGTAGTGAGCCTTAAGTCAAATCAGACATTGGTTGGTTACTCACAAAGCTCTGTGCCACCATCACCCTAGCATATTTTGCAGGTAGGACAGATTGTAAATCAGAGGTTTTGTGGCCGGGTTGGTGTTTACATTTCTTTTTGGTAGCCTGCAGAGTACCTTCGAAGTGGAAAGTTTCTTTGGAAAGTCAGTTGTGTTGGATGGTGTTTTGCTAAGGCAAACACATTAAGGAACGTTCCATTGAAGCAGACACAGGTGAAAATCTAAAGCAGACTCGTGAAGGAATGTTTGGCTGAAGCAGACACAGGTGAAAGGATGTACTGCTAAAGCAAGCATTCGAAAGGACACGTAATGAAGGATTCTTCGCTAAGAACATGTATAAGACTTGGCCCACCTTACATTTCATGATTGAGCTGCATATTTCAGGACTCCGTAGAGAGAAACACAGCAAGAAACTTCTGGTGTGAGCTGCAGTGTTTTGCCGACTCCTCAGACTTGGGTCAATTGGCAGGGTGATGTCAACCGAGACAAACGTACGTACTGAGGTAAGACCCATGGACACGTGATATTTGGAGGGAGTATAAAGAGGACTTGGTGGACAGTGAGCTTGGCTTGCTGGGACTGCCAGCTGTGTAAAGCTTGTGCATCTTTGCTGGTCTTCAACGCTGAGAGAGGCACAGCTGAGAACTTTCTCTGGTATTCCTGTTGTCCCTGGTCCCCCTGCTGACTTGTCTAAGGCTGAAGCCTGGCTGTCTCTGCTAGGTAGTGTCACCGCTGCTGATTTGTGTTTGCTGTCCCGACTCTACCAAACTGGACTGCTGGCATATCCGTGAAGTGTTTGCAAGTGGATCGAGTTGCCGCCGCTGACTCCTGTGAACTGAACTGCTGATTTCCTGACAATGAAGATAGGATTTGCTCCAGTGAACCCTTTTTAAACAGGTCCACTTCCCCTGTATCCTTTTTTTCTCCACTACCTTTGGTGGGTGGAGGGCTAAAAGGGAGGTTAAAGCATTTAAGTTTTGAAAAAAATTAAAATTACAACCTTCACATACCAAAGACACCGGATCATGGGGGTGAAGGTTCTGTGTAGGCACCAGCTCTCTCGCCATGTTCAGTGAGTTGTGTGAGTGTTGTCTTCAGCCATGGGACCTTGCCACCCATTGTCTTGACAACAGACGGTGTTGTTTGGGGGATTTCCATGGGACGCCTTGGCCAGCAACTCAACTGGATATAACCCAGTTCCATTACTTGAAACTTTGATGACAAGAGAGGACCAGTTGGGGCTTCATCTCCCTCATTATTTGGAGACTTCGTTAGGATCTCCTTCATAGATTTTAGGAAGTTTCCACTGTACTGGTTTCTATATCACTCCCCAAATGCACCCCAATTCTAACTGTCTCTTCTTACATTCTCTCCCTCATCCCCATCTCCACCTGATCCTGTGTGCCATGCCCCCCACAACATCCCCAGTCCACCCCTAAAATCTATTTCCCCTTGCCAGGGAGATCTATGTGTCCCCCTTCATCCTTCCTCTAGGCTTAAACTCTTTGAGTCTACAGATTTTAGCTTGGTTATCATTTATTTAATGGCTAGTATTCATATATAAGTGAGCACATACTGTATTTATCTTTCTGGGTCTGGGTTACTTCACTCAGAATGAAGTAACCTTTCTTCTAGTTCCATCCATTTGGATGCAAATTTCATAATGTTATATATATATATATATACATATATATATATACATATATATATATTTTTTTTTTCCGGAGCTGGGGACTGAACCAAGGGCCTTGCACTTGCTAGGCAAGCGCTCTACCACTGAGCTAAATCCCCAACCCATCGAGATATATATATATATATATATATATATATATATATATATATATATTTTTTTTTTAAATTTATTTAGCCGTCTTCAGGCACACCAGAAGAGAGCACCAGATCTCATTACAGATGGTTGTGAGCCACCATGTGGTTGCTGGGATTTGAACTCAGGACCTCTGGAAGAGCAATCAGTGCTCTTAACCACCGAGCCATCTCCCCAGTCCCCTGTATTTTTTTTTAACATTCAAGTATTACTCCATTGTGTAAACATATCACATTTTCTTTATCCATTCTTCTGTTGAGGGACATCTAGGGTGATTCTAATTTCTGACTATTACGAATACAGCAGCAACGATCTTTGGGTATTTGCCCAAGAGTGGCATAGCTGGATCTTAAGGTTGCCTGATTCACATTGCCATACTGTTTCCCTAGCGGCTGTATAAATCTTCACTTCAACCAGTGATTGAGGAGAGTTCCCTTTGCTCCACATCCTTGACAGCATGAACTGTCATTTTTATTAATGATCTTAGCCATTTTGACAGGCGTTAAGATGTAATCTGAAAGTGGTTTTTATTTGCATTTCTGTGATGGCTAAGGAAATTGAACATTTAGGTGTTTCTCAGTCATTTAAGCTTTCTCTATTGAGAATTCTCTGTTAGAGCTGTATCCCATATTTAAATTGGATTGTTTGGTTTTTCGATATCTAGTTTCTTGGGTTCTTTATATATTTTGGATGTTTGTCCTCTATTGAATATGGAGTTGATAAAAATCTTTCCTGATTCAGTAGGCTGCCACTTTGTCGAAATGACCGTGTTCTTTGCCTTTCAAAAGCTTCTCAGTTCCATGAGGTGCCATTTATTAATTGTTGATCTTTGTGCCTGTGCTAATGGTAGTCAGTTCAGAAAGCCTTTGCCTGTGCCAACGAGAGCAAGGTTATTCCCTACTTTCTCTTCTGTCAGGTTCAACATGGCTGGTTTCATGTTGACGTCTTTGATTCATTACAAGTTGAGCTTTGTGTACGTTGAGAAGTATGGATTTATTGGCATTCTTTAACATTCAGACATCCTAGTTTGACCAGTTCCATTTGCTGGGGATATTCTTTGGGGAGTGATAAAAATGTTTCCAATTGGGCTGGTATTTTAAAAGCTCCTGCCTATAATCCCATCATCCAGCAGGAGACAACAAGCAGATCAGGGGGTTACTACAAGTTTCAGCTACAGACATAAGTTTGAGTTCAGCCTGTACTACATGAGACCTTGTCTCAAGAAAAAAACACCTAGCAAGCTCAAGGCCCTGGGTTCTTTCCTCAGCTCCGAAAAAAAAAAAAAAAAAAGTAAATCAAGAAAAAAACATAGAAAGGGATTCTAAAATGTCATGATAACTACACAAGTCTGAGTATATCAACCATCTTTGAGTTGTATACTTGAGATTGGTGGGTTTATGCTGTGTGGACTGCATCTCAATAAAAGGGGATTTAAAAGAATGAAATGTTTTCCACATATAAGAAGATCACATAAAAAAAAAAAAACTTAACTACATTGTGAGGGAAATAAAGATCAAATCCAGAGTGGGACATGATTTTACCCATAGATTTTACTGGTTCATTCTAAACTATCCTAACATTCGAAAAAATGTGGTATGGTGAAGTCTCTTACAAAATTTCTCTGAGGATAATTAGAAAAAATCACACTGAAAAAAAAAGTTGTCAAAGGTTGTTTTGTTTTGTTTTGAATGTCTGACAGGGTTTCTCTGTGTAGCCTTGGCTGTCCTGGAACTCACTCCATAGAGCAGCCTGGCCTCGAACTCAGAGATCCACCTTCCTCTGGCTCCCAAATTGCTGGGATGAGTAGTGTGCCACTATGGCTGGCTTTCTTCAAACTTCTGGTGTGAAGAAAGCTCTGGAGAGGACAGGCTGTGCCCTACTCTAAGTTACTCCCAATGGTATATGAAACAGTAGCTTCCAGGCTGTGTCGTTTTCTGGATGATAACTTTTAATAAACAATTATGGCCTTGTTTTGAGTGCCAATGTGAGACCAGATGACATTGCATCTTCTGCCCGTAGACACTACACTAGTGTCTGCCCACGAGGAGCAAACTGATAAATAACTTACTCCTAAACGTAAAAAGATAAGCTTACCAAAGCAGATTGGGAACATGTAAGCATGTGGACATGTTTAACCATATCAGGAAAATCAAGACTTACTGAATAAACCATACCAACTAAATTATAAATAAACAAATTTAAATGCCAGTCCCTCATTGGACCCCATAAAGAAAAGGACATCAAAGAGAAGGAGGCTAATAACAGTAGCCTCCAATAGACTGACCTGTCATTTGATCATGGGTGTGTGTGTGTGTGTGTGTGTGTGTGTGTGTGTGTGTGTGTGTGTGTGTGTAAAAAGGAACACCAGGTACAGGTAGAGAACCCCTGATTGTTCCTGAAGCTTTAGGTCATCTCAGTCCCTATTGGTATTGTGACCCACTTACACTGTCCTTAATCCATCTGTCTGTCTACACATCTATCCAGCTGACCTGACCATGTCCTGTATCTTACTTTTCTCTTTCATAGCTGCACCTTGTCTCTACAACTCAACCATATGACCCTACAGCGCACCTGTCAAGATGGCTCAATGAGTAAAAGTGCTTGTCATCAAGCCTAATGGCATCCCTGGAATCCACATAACAAAAGGAATGGACTCAAGCAAGTTTGTCATCTTCCACATAGGTTCCATGGCATGTACATGCCCCCACCCCAGCCCCCAATAAACAAATAAAAATATGTAAAATTAGAGACAAAAAGGATATTAGAATACTGTGGTGGTTTGAATAGGTATGGCCCCATAGACTCATGTGTTTGAATGTTTAGCCCATGGGGAATGGCACTCTTAGGAGGTGTCGCCTTGCTGGAATAGATTTGGCCTTGTTGGAGGAAGTGTGTCACCATGGAGGTGGGCTTTGAGGTCATATATGGTTAAGCTACGCCCAGTGTTGAACACAGTTTCCTTTTGCTGCCTATGGATTAAGATGTAGAACTCTCAGCGACCTCTCTAGCACCGTGTCTACTTGCTTATCTCTATGCTTCCTGCCATGACACTACGTCTCTGAACTACAAACCAGCCTGATTCAATGTCTTCCTGTATAAGAATTGGTCATTGTGTCTCTTCACAGTAAGAGAACCCTAACTAAGACAAGTACATAGCAACGAAATAAAAAGGATCATGAGGAACTATTTTTAAAATTTATATTGCAAGAAATTTAGAAGAAATGGGTAAATGTCTAGACATATATGACCTACCTAAATTAATCCAAGAAGGTATAAATAGTCTAAATTAATAAGGAACAATGGAGTTGATGTAGTAAAAGTTTGCCCACAACCCTACTGGGGCGGGTCGGGTCGGAGGGGTGGTTAGGGGGAGGAAGCAGGCTGAGAAAGCAAGCCAGGGGAAGCAAGACAGTAAGCAGTATTCCTCCAAGGTGTGAGCTTCAGTTCCTGCATCCAGATTCCTGATGGGGTTCCTTCCTTAGTTTCCCTCAGCGATGCACCTGAAAGCCAAATAACTCCTTCTCTTCTCCAAGCTGGTTTTACTCATAGTGTTTATCAGAGCAACAGAAAGCAAATTGGAATGCGAGCCCTAGCACTCCTGTTCTGTATCTATGCCAATATATAGTACTGATACCTGCACACTCATATGTACCATGATACTATCACAAAAATGAAGTGATGGGATCACTGCAACTGCCCATGAATGAATAAACAATAATGTGGTGTGTGGTGGTCTCATTGATAACAGTCCCTGTAGGCTCACAGGGAAGGGCACTATTAGGAGGTCTGGCCTACTTGGAGTAGGCGTGGCTTTGTTAGAAGAAGTTCGTCACTAGGGGAGGGCTTTGAGCTTTCAGATGCTCAAGCCAGGCCCAGTGTACAACTCTTTCCGTCCTGCCTTCAGATTCTGATGTGGAACTCTGAGCTACTTCTCCAACACCATACCTGCCTGCGAGCTGCTATGCTTCCCACCATGATGACATTGGACTAAACCTCTGAGCTGTAAGCCGACTCCCAATGAAATGTTTTCCTTTATAAGAGTTGCTGTGGTCATCCTGTCCCTTTACAGCAATAGGAGCCCTAACTGAGACATGGTGCACATGCAGTCGAAGTTGGTTGATTTGGCAAATTGAATCCAAGGCCTTGCACTGGGATTGCGCGCACTCTATCATTGAGCTAGGTCCTTAGCCCCTGTGATTTAGTCACAAAGAAGGACAAAATCACGCTCGCAGGAAGATGGGTGAGACTGGACAACTTCACGTTGCCACAAATGCAGACCGTGGTACTGATTACGTGCCACTGCACCCTGCTTTTGGATGGTGCTGAGGACCTGAACTCCAGTCCTCGTGATTATATAGGAAGAACTTTACCCATAATGCTACTTTCCAGACCCAGAAAACTAGCCTTATTCTGACCATCAAGAAGACACCCTGGCTCATACCTGTAATTCTAACACTCAAGAGATAAAGGGAGAAATGCCATGAAACTGAGGCTAGCCCAGGATACATAATGAGACATTCTTTAAAAAAAAAGTCTAACTATACCCACTCATTTCCCTAGGGATGATGGCTTGAATTTATTCTAAGAGAACACAAGCTTAAGAGTTTGTATGTTCTTTTTCTCAGAAGCCCTGACACATAATAAAACAGTTTTTCATCTTGTAAAGACTGTCAGTTTGGGCTCTCTTGCTTCTCTCTTGCTCCTGCCTTCCTGCTCCTGCTTTGTCCTCTTGTCCCTTTCCCCCCTCTCTCTCCACATGCTCATGGCCGACCTCTACTTCTCCCCTCCTCTCCTCTTCTCTCCTCTCCTCTCCTCTCCTCTCCTCCCCTCCCCTTCCTCCTCTACCTTTCTCTGCCTCTGCTACCCTCTTGACTCCCCTCCCCATGACCTGAATAAACTCTATTCTATAAAAAAAAAATCCCTTGAGCTTCCAATTTTCCTTCCTATGATATATAAGATACAGATATATAAGATAGAGATACGATATATATGGTACAGAAAAGGGGGGCTGGTGAGATAGCTTATGGAGCAGAAATGTTTGCAATAAAACTTAACACTCTGGGTTTGAGCCCTGGAGCTCACATGGTAGAAAGAACCAACTCTCTCAAGCTGGCCTCTGACCTACTTTTTTAAAAAAACAGGAACATACACACAAACACACACACTCACAGAAACACACACCAATACACACACACACACACACACACACACACACACACTCACAGAAACACACACATGCAAACACACAGAAACACATACACACAAACACACACACTCACAGAAACACACACCAATACACACACACACACACACACACACACACATGCACACACACACACAATGTTAAAAAGTTTAAAACAGCTGAATGTGGAGACACAAGCTCTTTGTCCCAGCATTTAACAGGCAGAAGCAAGTAGATTGCTATGAATTCGAGGTCAGCCTGGTCTACACAATGAGTTCTAGGCTAGCCAAAGCTATACTGTGAAACCCAGTCTCAACCCTGCTGCTTCCCAACTCCAAATAAACAAACAAACAAACAAACTAACTAACTAACTAACTAACTAACTGCATTGCATAGGTGAACTCTTTCAGAGACAGATATATATATTCGAATTACAAATAAAATTAAATACTATACTAGCCTATTAAAGTTATTATTATGCCTTAAACATGGCAATACCAGCCTTGACCAGGATGCAGATGCCCAGGAAACAGCAGAGGCTAGTGCAGAAACAGTCTGTACTTGATTTGAAATCTGTTGGGACAGAAAGACCAGGGACAGAAGGTAAAGTTAAGATGTTTAGGGGGGAGGAAACTTATCTTACCTCTACATTTGAGATTTCTTGGTCCTGGTAGTCCATTGGGAAGGGGAGTCTCAAGGCTGGGAACAGATGGACAGGAGGAGAGGACCACAGCAGGGGAGAGATCCAGCCTTTAGGAACATACCGGTGGGACATTTTGGCTGTTGACAGGAGCTCTTATCTGGAGTCCTTAGGACCTGTGACAGGCACAATCAAGTTGATTTCCGAAAACTTATGAGAATTTTTAAGTTTATAAAAAAAGATAAAAGTTTCAGAAACGTCAGCATTACTGCTTTTTGTTATCTGTATTGAAATTCTTATTGTAGAAAGAGCAGTCCATTTTGGGATCCTGTAAAGTGAGAACAAATTAAATCGAGGCTGAGGAAAGGGAGCGGAGTTTATGTTGAGGTACTTTGGAAGCTATGGGTAGAAGGCAAATGTCTGTCAATTTTCATAACAAGCTGGACATAGTCTTGTGTGCCTGTAATCCCAGCACTGCGCAGGTCTGTAGTGTGACAAACATTTTCCTGGGGAGATGATACAATACACACAACTTCTCATCTCCGATGGGCATCTTCAACAGACCAAAGTACAGATACTGCCGAGGTCCAACTTGGTGAATCGATGAGTGTGGTGGTTTTTTTGTTTTGATTTGTTCTTTTATGTTCTTATATCTACAACCCTTCCAAACCCTATTCCACTCTAATCCCTTCCAAACCCCAACACTAGGTAGGATAGAAGGAAGGTTAGAGGGGAAAGAAGCAGTAGACCTCTTTAGACTACTTCCTGCTGATTAGGGGCTTAGAGCTCCCTGGGGCCAGTACAGTCTTTGTTGGCAGGATATCTACAACTTCTTCACGAACACTTGCAAAACCACAACAGCAACCAGGAACAGCCATGGCCAGAAGCCACCACCACAGCCACCACCACCACCTCCTCCTCCTCTTCCTCCTCATCTTCTTCCTCCCCCCTCCTCCTCTTCCCTCTTCTCTTCCTCCTCTTTTTTAGAGAACCTCTGGCCCCTCTCAGAACGCTGGCGTTTATTCCCACTCCAGAGTCCTCGAATAAACTTATCTAATCATGTCCCTCCTAGAACACAAGACAATCACAGTTAATGGCTGTGAAAAAAAAACAAAAAAAACAAACTGAAGCAGCCCATGGAACTAAAACATATTCATATACCATAACTGGGTCTAAGCACAGAAAAAATTATTCAGACACAAAAAAGAGAAAGGAAAGCTTCCCTCAGGAGTCTGACTGAAGCTTCTCACCACCTGAGAATCAAGAGTCTTAACCCAGGCTGGAGAAATGGCTCATTGGCTAAGAGTGCTAGTTTCTTTTCCAGGTGACTAGGTCTGATTCCCAGCACCCACATGGTGGCTCACAACTGCCTCTGTATACATACACACAGATGTACATTAAAAAATAAAATCCCCAAACCCTTTGAAATATTCTAATATAGTCTTAGCATGAGATTTAAGATGAAAATCAAGAAACTCAGAAAGATATCCTTGCGTATGGGTGTGGCGTTCTCTACGAGAGAATGGACCGCCACATTTTCTCTATTCCTTCACCAGTTGACTGATCCTTGGGCTGTTTCCATTGCTCAGCTGTCGTAAATAGTGCTGCAGTGAAGAGGGGAGTGCAGATCTCTCCTCTCAATACTGATTTCCCTTGCTCTGGGCATAGACCCAGGGCTGGGATTGCTGGGTCACATGCAGTTCCAATTAAACATTTTCAGGAATTTCTACGTTATTCTCCACAATCATTGTAGCTATTGATATCCCCCCTTTAAAGGTTTACTTTTATTTATGTGCATGCATGTCTTTGCATACCCATGTTTAGATGCCTACAGAGGACCGAAGAGGGTTTAGGATCCCTGCCTACAGCTGCAGTTATAGGCAAGAGGGCTCTAGATGAGCAGTAAACACACTTAGCTGTTGAGCATTTCTCCCAACCCTCTTTATCTTTTCTAACACAGCCATTCTGACAAGTGTGTATGGTGTGGTTTAATTTTCATTTTTTCCTAGAGAGAAGTGCTTTTTTTTTTTTTTTTTTTTGGCACATATTTTGACTGTTTGTTTGGGTTTTTGAGACAGAGTTTCTCTGTGTAATTTTCCTGGCTGTCCTGGAACTCGCTCTGTAGGTTGGTCTCAAACTCACTGAAATCTGCCGGCCTCTGTCTCTCAAGTGCTGGGATTTAAAGGTGTGTGCCACCATGCCTGGCTATTGGAAAAGACTATATTTAACATATACACAGGAGAGTCATGCAATGCTGCCTACGTTGGATGCCTTCACAGACATGATTTACAAAACTTTGCCTCTGTGTTGTTAATACATTTGATCCCAGTTCCTACTAGACAGGTCTGGTGGTTTGATGCAAATGGCCCCCATAGGCTCATATGTTTGACTTCTTGCTCCCTAGTTAGTGAATTGTCTGGGATCAGTTAGGAGGTGTGACCTTGTTGGAGGAGATGTCTAATTGGAGGTAGACTTTGATACCGCATCAGGCCCAGTCCTGCTTCTCTGCCTGCAACTTGCTGATCAAATGTATTGTATGCTCTTAGCTATTGCTCCAGTGCCATGCCTGCCTGCCACCTCCCCCTCCCCCACCATGCTCCCAACAGTGATTCGATGATCATGACTAACCCTCTGAAACTGTAAGGAAGCCTCCAGTTACATGCTTTCTTCTATAAGTCGTTATGAGGAACTAAGATACAGGGAAAGGCAGAATTTCTCTCCAGAGGACCTAGCAAGTCCCTCCTTTTGACATTTTGAACACCTGGAAAGAGGAAATAAGTTCAGAGGGCATTGGGATATGAGTGTGATGAATGGTTTTGAACATTATTCATTTATTTTTTTAAAGATGTATTCATTTATTATGTATAAGCACACTGTCGCTGTCTTCAGACACACCAGAAGAGGGCATTAGATCTCATTACAGATGGTTGTGAGCCACTGTGTGGTTGCTGGGATTTGAACTCAGGACCTCTGGGAAAGCAGTCAGTGCTCTAAACCACTAAACCATCTCTCCAGCCATATTTATTGTTTTTTTGTTTTTTTTTTTTAAAGCTAATCTCACTATGTAATCCTAAGCTGTCCTGGAACTCAGTATGTAGACCAAGCTGGCCTTGAACTTAAAGCAGTTCCACCGTCTCTGCCTCCCAACTATTGGGATTAAAGGTGGGTGCCACTACTCTCACCGTTTAAAATGTGCCCATTATTTGCTTCTCTTCTTTGGAGAAAGGGATTTTTCTTCTAGCTATTGTGCTTGGGACTGCCAAGTGTTAGGAGTTCCTTATGTGTTTTGGCTGTTGGTCCTGTATCAACTGTACAGCTTCAAACATTTTCTCCTACTCTGGAGGTTGTCACTTTACTCTTTTGTATCCTTTGCTGTGCAGAAGCCTTTTCCTTCTCCTTTGACTGTTTGACACGGGGTCTTTGTGTGAAGCCCTGGCTGGCTTGGAGTTCCTCTCTCCAAACACTGAGCACCCCCTGCCCCACATGCTGGGATGGCAGGTTTGCCCCATATTGCCCAGCTGGCAACCTTTTGTTTTGGTGAGCTTTCTGAATACTAATAATAAAAAAAAGAATAAAAAGAAAAGGAAAAGACTGCTTTTAGGTACAGTGGAGGAGAAAATTCATAGATATAAGGGAAGCATAGCCAGAGGCAGACACATCAGAGAGAGTCCAGAGTGGTCATGATCCTGAACCATGTGAGGAGAGGAGAGGGTTGGGGAGAGAGGGGGACTAAATATAGCAGCAGGAGGACAAAGAGGGGTTAGGTAGCCAAAACATCTGGATTACATAGGGAAGGGCAGTTTGACCCCTGGGATGGAAAGTTCAGGGTAGAGAGTGTTATATGCCAGCCATACTCTGGAATAGGTAGAGACTCAGGGATGCTAGGAGAACATGGAGGTCAAGTTCTACTTGATATGTTAAGTAGGCACCTCAGCCACTTGTCCCAGGTTTGAAATTTAACACTTTCGCCTTGTCTAATTTTGCTTTTGTTTCTAGTGTTTTTGGGTGAAGCCTAAAGAAATAATAACTTGTGTTTTTAGTAGTCTTTTTTTTGTCCCCTCTCCTTGACACAGGATCTCATTAGGTAGTTCCAGCTGGTCTGAAATTCACTATGGAGACCAGGCTGGCTTCAAAGTTCTATCAACCTATCTGCCTCAGCTTTCTGAGTACTGAGATTAAAGGCATATACCTTCATGCCTGCTAGCTTTTAATGTGCCTGTGGATTTGTGTGGGGGTGAATGTGTGCAGAGGCTAAGAAACAAGAAGGGGTAAAATAGGCTTGGGGTGTGTGGGGGAGGTAGAATCTGTACGATGTGAACATGGAAGGGTGAAGACTGGGGGACGGGGGAGAGGACGTGGGGTTTCCCATAGACCAGGTTGGCCTCAAGCTGACTGTGTAGCCGAGTATGAATTCTTGGTCCTTCTGCCTCTACCTCCCGAGTGCTGAGATTCTATGCATGGAGCTCCACTATGCTTGACTCTGATTCTTCCTGATACATGTTATGTAACACACGCATGTGTATATTTATGTATATATATTTATATATGTATATTAATTTTTTTTTTTTTGAGCTGGGGACCGAACCCAGGGCCTTGCGCTTCCTAGGCAAGCGCTCTACCACTGAGCTAAATCCCCAACCCATGTATATTAATTTTATGTGTATATATAATTTACAATTTTTTTATTGGTTTTTCAAGACAGGGTTTCTTTGTGTAGTCCCGGCTCTCACTCAGCAGATTATGCTGACTTTGAACTCATGTAGATTTGCCAGTTTGTGCCTCCAGAGTGCTGGGACTAAAGATGTGCACCACCAAGCCTGTTTATTTATTTATTTTTATCTTTATTAACTTGAGTATTTCTTATTTACATTTTGATTATTATTCCCCTTATTTTCTTTTTTAAACAGAATCTTTCTATGTAGCTCTGGGTATTTCGAAACTTCGTATGTAGATCAAGCTGACCTTAAATTTAGGAGTTAGAGATCCTCCTGCTTCTGCCTTCTAAGTGCTGGGATTAAAGGCAAGTACCACCACACCTTACTTGTTTTGCAGAGGCAAAAAAAAAAAAAAAAAAAAAAAAAAATGGTCTGGCTAAGTAGCCCTGACTGGCCCGGTACTCATTATGTAGCCCAGGTTGACCTGGAACTCACAGCAATCCTACTGCCTCAGCCTTGTAAGCGATGGGACTACAGATTTGTGTTGATAAAATTTTCTAGAAATTTTGGCGGTAGTCTGTGTGGGAAAGGGGCTTTGTTTTGACTCTAATCTTTGACTTTTTTTATATGAGATAGAAAACACCAAAGGGCAGAGAACTGACTGACCTAACGTGATTGCCTGTGGATTTAACTATTTTCATAAATGTAACACTTCTGCTGCAAGTGCCTAGGACCAAATAGAAAATTAAGTCATTTTAGGAGGTCAAGAGCTGGGCGTGGTGGTACATGCCTTTAATCCCCACTTTGGGGAGGCAGAGGCTGGTGGATCTCCTGGAGTTTGAGCCTTCAGGGGTGGGGGTGGGTAGGGTGAGGGGGGTGGGAGAATTTAAATCTCAATGGATGGAATGTGGGTGGTGGTAGGGAAAGATTCCACCTGAATGGTGGATTTCGAATTCCACTAAATGAAGCCGAAGGCTTATCAATATTTGTTTTTACTTTTGTGACTGGGTCCTGCAATGTAAGCCAGTTTGAATTGGAACCTGGGACCCCTCTTATGCAAACCTTCTGAGTGCTGGGAAACAGGTGTGTACTACCGTGCTTAACTGACCCATAGTTCTTGAAAGAGGGGATTTAAAAATAAGGGATTTTCACAGGGAAAAGTTAAGAGGGTTCTGGTGGGTTGTTCAGAACAAGCGGTTCTGAACCCGAGGTTCGAACCTAGGGCATCAATGTGTCAGGGCAAACTCATAACAGAGCGTGGCTCTGGGTCGTTCTATTATTCTTTGTTGTTATTTTAACAGTTTTCTTTCTTTTTTTTTGTTTAAAGACAGGGTGTCATTATGTTGCTCTGGTTGTCCTCTAACTCTTTTATCTGTCTGCCTTTGCCAACTGAAATTTTCAGAGTAAAGGCGTGGGCCACTAGGTCCTGCTTCCTTGACCTTGGGTGCTTAAAGTTGAAACAATTTTGCAGGCTGTGGAGCATGCAGAGAGGCCCAAGAAATGATTTTAATGAGAACCACCTTTAGTATCACGGGCCACACTCACGCTAAACACCTGGGGTCCAAAGGAAGCCAGGAGATTCAAGGCAGGTGCCTCAATCCGAGGAATCCCAAGGCTGGAGGGCGGAATTTTGAAGTCTGCACATCAATGCCGCCCATTTCCAGGCTTTTGTTATGCAGGCCATTGGCCTCTTTTAACTCCACCTTTTCTGCACAGAAATGTGCTGCATCTCAGTCCTAACCTCTCGGAAGAAACTGAGGTGAGGTAAATTTGCTAAGGTCACAGACCAACGCTTGGACGCGTTGCCTGAGTCTCTGACTTACCCATTGGGCTAGGGCTTAGAGGCCGAAAGCTTGACTGAGCAAGCGGACCTCTAGAACACAAAAACCCAATAACAACAACAAAACAAGCCCAACAGCCTGCCATTCACTCTCAATCAAATGGTTTTGTTTGCTCATTTTGAGAGCACTGCATTTGGGAGTTTGCAAACTTGGTCTGATGAGTAGACTGAGTCAGGTGGAGCTGGGCACTAATCTACATCACCAATTTGTACCCCTCCCAGGAGGCGATACACGCCCCCCGAGGTGATCTGGGGGCGGGGGCGGGCAGCAGGCCATCGAGCAGCCCGGCGCGCCACCGCCCGTTGGATTGGCTCGAGCCTCTCCCGCCAGGCCTGCCCGGCTCCCGCGCGCCGCTGGGCCCGCCCCCCGCCGCCATCTTGGTCGTGGAGGAGCGGGCTGCACGCGTGAGTAAATAAGCGCGAGCCGGGAGCGAACGGCGTCCCGGGGCAGAGAGCGGAGGAGCGGACTTCCCGCGTGGGGTGAGGAGCGGGAGTCTCGGCCGGCTCCGCCTCTGCCCCCTCGCGGCGGTGCTGCCTGGGAAGCGGCGGCGGGAGCCGGGCGGGCGGGAGGTCGGCCTGCGAGCGGGCGCGCGGCCCGGCGTGCAGGTGAGGGCGCCGCGCGGGCTGTGCCACCGGTCACTGGTGTCTTCCGGCCTCACTTCAGGGTGGCCGACATGACGGCCCCAGGTCGTAGCCCCCTGGAGCCGCTTCTGGAGACATGGGAGGACCCCTCGGTGTCTCCCGGAGAGCAGACGGACGCCTACCTAACTCTGACCAGGTGAGGCGGGCGGGAGAGGAACGGGGCGGGAGACGGGGTAGCTGTGGGGACCCGGCGGACGCGGGCAGCTTGGGGCGCACCGGGCCATGCCTACGGAGTGACGTTGCGGGGCGCAGCGGCGGCGTCCGAGGGCTTCTTCGGGGAGGAGCGTTTTTTTGTCCGGCCGGCAAACGGGAGCCCTTAAAGAAAAGTTTGAGCTGAAAGTAGTTTGAAGAGCAGAGCTCCGCGCTGCAGACCTGGGGTGCCGTGGGAAAGTTGGTGGCCCTGAATTTCTGGGTTTAGTTAGTTAGGGTCTTTGAGTCAGGCTCACTCCAGTGCTCCCCCGTGGCCTCGAACTTGTGGTTCCGCCTGAGCCTTGTAGTGATTAAGATTACAGGTGCGCAAGCCAGCAAACCGGCCCCAGAATTGGCTCTTTTAAAAAGTAGGGCCAGGAACCCCGTTTTTACTTTATTTGAAAGACTTTAGGAAATTTCTAAATTTTGTCAGGTGACAGTAATATTAGAAAATATGACTGGGGAAAAGGGTTCCCGTTTTCTAAAGATTAAAAAAAAATGTTAAAGATTTAAAAAGTTGTGGCTAAAAAGCTTAGAGGCTTTTAGCAAGTTGCCACTTATATCTGGTGTAATTTACAATTTTTTTCCTATGTACCCTTGAACCATTTTAAAGGAAGAGGTTAATTTTCAAGGGCTTGAAAGTGATCTTTAAAAACTTAAAAAAAACAAAAACCAGTTACCAGTCTGGGTACCTGTGCCTGCAGAAGCCTGAAGTGTTGGATGGCCCTGGAACTGGAGCTACAGGTGGTTGTGAGCCACTTGATAGGGGTGCTGGGAATTGAACACCAGTCTTCTGCCAGAGCCTCTGTGTTCTCACCACAGTATTATCTCTCCAACCCTGAAAATAATTCTTAAAAATGACAGTTTTTGTTTGTTTATGCTTTCAACTAAGCTTACATTCTCTATTTCCTTTAAAGTCGTATGACTGGAGAAGAAGGAAAAGAAGTTATTGCAGAAATCGAGAAAAACCTTCCTCGGTTGTACACGGTTTTAAAGGTCTGTTTCTTAATGACACCGTACTGCCTCAGTCCGAGCCCTTTGAAATCTTTTCCTTAGTCTTCCAAATCTGGGCTTCCAGGGACAACTCTAATGAGCTTTCTAATAAAATGGTTTTTCCGCTGTGGATGTAGCATTACGCACTGCATTATTAATGCCCTGAAGACAAGATAGCATCAGTTATATTGATGGAACTATTACCTCATTTCTGATTACATATGGTTCTTCAGGTGATTAGTTACCTTATATGTGTTCTCTCACTTCAGTTCATGTCTGTACCACTAAGCTACATCTACAGTCTGCTCTTTAAAGCTCCACTTTGCAGGTTAGGAAATTGGTTAATTTGCCTAAAGTGTCCAGGGTTGTCAGTTCAAAGCTTGTCTTTTATATTAAAACAGTTGTCTGGAATATAAAATCTGTTTGTTTTGAAAGTATAGTTCTGGGTAAGTTGTCCTAAAATGGCAACTGTCTTTGATCTGCTCTTTATATAGACAGTATTTATACACATCCTTTTTTTAGGGGAGGGGCAGAGTGATTTTTCCCTTGGTTCCCTGGGAACCAAGTAGCTTAGCTAGATGACAATCCTGCGTCTGCTTTCCAAGTATTGGGATTATAGGCTGGCACTGGCATACCCCACAATACATGTTATTTATTTCTATTTACATTAATTTTTTGCTAATTTTGCTTGTTTGGAAATTGTTAACACCTTAGAAAATTATAGTTAACTTGTTTTCCTTGTTTAATGGTAATAAATAGTTAATATCAGAGTGAGTGTATTCTTAACCTCATCTGACCACTTAGTGAGATCATAATCTGCCATCAACACTTTTTAATCTTGTTTTTAGAATGAAAAGATTGAACTGAATATCCCGACCTTATTGAAATTCTTACTATCTTTTTTGACAGGGTCTCTAGTCCAGGCTTGCCTTGGACTTCCTAGATAGCTGAGGATGACCTTGAACTTCTGATCCTCCTGCCTCCCAAGTGCTGGGATCACAGGCATGTGCCACCACTTTGCATTTATGCAGTGCTGGAGATTGAACCCAGGGCTTCATGCATGCTAGACAAGCACTGTACCCACCAAAGTAATCCCCAGTCCCAAATTTCTTAAGCATTTTTTAAGACAGAGAAAAAGTGCCTAATACATAGTACCCTTGAGAATTGCTGCATTGCGGCTGCTTCCCTTTCCTAGTCTTAGAGGAAGAAGGCAGCACTCCCTTCTAAAGCTAGCGTCAGTTTTGCTTTTGAGACTTCACTTATTCCTTGTGGAAGAGCCATGTTGCCTGTTTTCTGTCTAATAATTTTAGCATTTTTCATCTGTTGGCCTTTTCTTTGTTTTTGCATGGATATGGGAGATGTCATTTTGTCTTTTCTTAAAAATGTTCTTCGAGTTGATTTTTTTTTTGTTTTGTTTATTTTTTATGTGTGTGGGTATTAACCTGCATGTATGTATGTCTGTGTACCACGTGTGCAGTGACCACAGAACAGAAGAGGGTGTCAGACGGTAGAGATTGGAGTTGTGTTGTGAGCCACCGTGTGTGCACACTGGGAACCAAATGTAGATGTTCTGCTCTCTCCAGTCCCTTTAGTTCGTTCTTTTTCTAGTTCCTCCTCCTTTGCCAGGCTTCCCTATCTTTTTTTCACCACTCCCACAAGGTTGTTGATTGATTGGATTAAAATGCAATGAATTTGGGTTGCAGCTGGTTTTAACTCTAGAAACTCTGTTTCTTTGCTGTCCATGTGATTTTGTTTTGTAGGCTCACATTTGCAGTCCGAGCTCAGAACTGAGTAGTGCTGCTCTACAAGCCTTGGGATTTTGTTTATATAATCCCAGAATTACCTCAGGATTATCAGGTAGGTACTAATGCTAGTCATATCTGTTGACTTTTAGTTTACTATAGTTAAAGTACTGTTGTCTGTGGATAAACGGTAGCCCTCCTTAAGACATTAATTTGGAGCATGTGCACCTATACTGAAGTACAGGGAGTCATACCTCCCATGTGGGTTCTGGGGATTGACGTTAACCAGGCTTGATGGCAAGGGCCTTAACTGGCTCAGTCTTTCTAGTAGAACATCATAAGTTGGAAGTTAATATTTATCTATCTGATTTATGATTGATGTGGTAGTCATACCCCTAAGGAACTGTTGATGAAGAGTTCTTATATAACACTCGTAAGTGTTAGTTTGGAAGTGGTAATGGGGTATAGAACCTGATGCTGTCCAAGTGCTAAGTAGTACTATTGTTCTGTAGTTAGTAGTTTGCAACTGTAAAAGACGCCTACAAGATCACTGTTAGAGGGACTGAGGGGTAGGTAATAAAGATAGCATAAAGTAAGACTCCTTAGCATCCTCAGATGACAGTAGTTAATTGAGTTGTATAAGATAAAAAAAGTTTTCAGTCTGCTACTGTGTGTTTCTCCTTTGGTCAGGATTTTTATTTTGTCAAGAAGTGATACTGGTTAGCATCTCTAGGGTCTGTGATCATTATCTCCATCTGCTTTGTTACTTGTATGTTTCTAGTTGAGAATTTAAAGATTTAATTGAACTATACTATGTAAATGAAATTAAAATGCTTGTTTTTCAGAGGCAAATATTCAAGAACTGCTATTAACCTTGAATGGTATCATTAAGAGTTCAGACAAAAATGTGTGTACCAGGGCACTGTGGGTAATATCCAAACAGACGTTTCCTGCTGAACTTGTTAGCAAAATGGTGAGTCTAGTTTTGGGACGTCTGAATTATATGTCCAAAAGACAGTTGTGGCTCGTCTGATTTGTGTTTGCTTTTGTCATTTAGGTATCCAGTATTATTGATTCGTTGGAAGTGATACTAAGTAAAGGAGAGATACATTCTGCTGTTGTTGATTTTGAAGCATTAAATGTTATTATAAGGTATGGAGTTGATTCTTATATAAATTAGAATAAACAAGCTTTAGAACTTTGAGATTGTAAATTTGATGATGAGATAGATATTAAGCAGCAGGGCTGACAACCCGACTTCTAAAATCTGTGTGAGAGACCCCATTCGTGCAAGTTCTCTGAGCTAAACACCATGAATATGTAGACAGTCACACTGGTACACATACATGCACACACATAAAAGTTTAAAACAATGTTTAAAAAACCAGAAGTGATTATCCTTTAGACCAAGGTAATAAGATGGAAAACTATCTGTAAGTTCGTTCTAAAAGTTTTAAGATAAGACTTTCAAAATAAAATGTGCTCTAAGTGAGCCTCGGCAGGAGCATCTTTGTACCTCACTCAGACATGCTGACAGTGCAGTTTTGCTTATTTTCAACTTTCAAAGGTTTCTTGCAATTATTCCAGCTGTTTGCTTTAACTGTGTTCTGATGTCGACTGACTTGTTTCCGAACACATGCATGTATACATTTTCAAATAATTGGGTTGTGTTATACCTATTTGATGCTCATTTTCCTGGTAATTTCTTTCATAGTGTGAGATTTGAGCATAGCAGGCAATAAATACTCTTCCACTAAGCTGTGCCCCAAACCATGCCTTTTTTTTTTCTCTCTTTTTTAAAAAAAATTGGAGACGGAATCTCATCAAATTGCCTAAGGCTGAACTTGGCTTACCATGTAAGTGAAGTAGGCCTTGAACCTTGTGATCTTTTTAGCCTCTTGAACAGTTGGACTTATGGACATGCCTCATCTGCCCTTGCTTCTTGATAATTTAGCTTGACCTCATCTTTTAAGTTTGTCTGTCATTGGTTTCTCCATTGTAGGCTAATTGAACAAGCACCAGTTCAAATGGGAGAAGAGTCTGTGAGATGGGCCAAATTGGTCATACCATTGGTTGTTCACTCAGCACAAAAAGTACATTTGCGGGGAGCCACTGCTCTAGAAATGGGGATGCCATTGCTGCTTCAGAAACAACAAGAAATAGCCTTGATTACAGAGCACCTTATGACTACTGTGAGTATTTCCTTTCTTTTGTATGTGGTATGAAATTTAATGTGGCAGCTGGTGGGGAGTTCCTGATTGGCCAGGTTAAGGTGTCCTACTGAGAAGTCACGCTGAGGTAGACCTGGTACAAGGGAGGTTTGTTTGGGGAAGGGAGGGGAGGGAGGACCTGGAGAAGAGGTAGAGGCAGATAGGAGCAGAGCTAGGAGGGCAGAAATAGGGAGAGAAGGACCATCCAGGAATGAAGGTCGGGGTGGGGGAGCAAGGGAGCTAGGGAGTGAGTACTAGCAGTTCTTTTTTTTATGTGCTGCCACACTTGGAGGTGGCAGCAGGTTGCTAGGACCGTTTGAGGAGCCTAGCGGAATCCCCCTCTAAGCCAACGATAAGAGTTTGCTGAATTTTGAGTTTAGGAATTTCTTCCTTGAACTTAAAATTTAGCCTAAATTCATTGGTTTAGTTATATTATCTTTGAGGAGTTTTGTTTTGAATCAAAACAGATTTGGACTGGCTGTAGCCCAGTGGTAGGTAGAATGTTAGTTTTGCATGCACAAAAACCTTGGGTACAATCTTAGACATCACAAAAGAATCAAATGCAGAAAAGAATTGTTAGTTTAATCAAATTACTCATATAATAAGTGAATCCAAACATTTTTGCTAAAGTTTAGATATTTTTTATCCCTTCTAATGAGTGATAGAAGAGGGATTATATTCTGCGAAAGGAAGAATTATGTTGGATTCATTTTCTCAGTAGATGCACACTTAAGGCTTATAAACTCATGTGATACAGTTTTCCAGCTACTGTTTCAGGTCTTAAGTTTACCAACTTGTATTCTTGGCAATATTTATTGAACATCGGTTTTGGGTTTTGTTATTGTTTTTTCTCCACCGGAATTGTTCTAAGAGCCTTATTGGTTACTGTGTAAACTTGTAAGGTTTATATATGAGGCATATATATAGTATGAAGAAAATGTCACAATTAGGTCCTTTTAGCAGTGTAAGAACTGGCTGTGTGTATAATAATAATAATAATAATAATAATAGTACCACCAGCTCATTTTAGGTGAGGAAGTCATGATTGCAAAGGGCCCCCAAGGTTTGTGCACTCAGCTAGTTTTCAGGGGGTGTTGTGGGCAGCTTTTCATTTGTAGAAGGGAGCGAGAAAGCGGTTATTACGTAGGACTAGGACTTGGGGACTATAGTAAGATTGTTGTTTTGAGTAAGATCTCACTGTGCACTCTTCCATGGCCCTAGACTTCATTGTATAGACTAGGTTGGCCTTGAACTCAGACTTTTCTGCTTCCTGAGTCTGGGATTAAAGGTGCATGCCCCGAAGCCTGGTTTAATGTAGTGTGTTCCAAAGGACAATCTTGTATTCCTCAGGCACTACCTTTAAAGAAAAAGAAAAAAAAAAGATACTTTTATTGGCCTGGAACTTAATGGCTAGTGAGACCCAGGGTTTTTCTGTGTCACTGACTGTCCTGGAACTCCGTAGACCAGGCTGGTCTAGATTGAACTCACAGATCCACCCCAAGGTTCCTTTTTTCTCCACCCTTCCAGCTTTGGGATTTCAGATATGCACAACTTCGTCAACCTTGTTTGTTTGTTTTTGTTTTGTTTCTTTCTTTCTTTTTTTTTTCAAATGGGTTTGGGAATCAAATTCTAAGTTCTCATACTTTCGTAGCACTTTATTGGCCATGAAGTTTTTATTGGTAATGTGATTTATACAGTAAGACATGTTAGTTTCTTGTTGCTATGATGTCCTTCAGAGAATAAATATAGACTCACAAACAGCAGTTAATAAACATGACTACTTGGGTTTAGGTTTGGTCACTTTGGACCTATGCATTTTATGTCCTGACCAGCGTCGTGATAGGAATCTGTGGTAGAGTGTGTTTCATCTCATCATCTTACAGAGGACAGCACATACATGTAATCCCAGAACTTGGAAGCATAGATATGTGAATCATCTCTGAGTTGGAGGCCAGCTTGTCTTTCATAATATGTAACAGGTCATCCATAGCTGACCTCATCTTAAAAAATATTCAGAGACTAAAAATCATAGTTTATTGGAGGCAAAGGACTAGCTAGAGCAAGATATGCCCTTCAGAGACTCCCCACTACTGTCTCAGATTGTCAGTTTTTATACTAATAACTTTCTTCTCATAGGCCAATGTATACATTACCTAACATGTCTTTTAAATTTGCTTTTAAAATTTATTATATGATGAATGCCAGGATGTATGTACATGGTTTGGCTCAGAGGACAACTTGTATTTTTGGAGATAGTCTTAATAAGGAACTCACTGTGTAGACCTGACTTAAGTCATTTCAGCCTGCCTTTGCCTCCTGAGTGATGGGATTCAAGGCATGCATCACCATGCCCAGTAAGAGGGCAAATTAGGAGTTAGTTAATGTAGATTCTTTTGTTAGGCCTGAGGGGCAAGGGTTTTCACCCTCTCAGCCATCTCAAAGGCTCTTGGTTTTAAGTTATTAGTATGAGAAGATTATTACAGTATCATTTGAATTCTAGTTAATGATGTGCTTCAAGTTTTTAGGAAGAGGTAATGCTGGTAAGAAAAATGTGACCTGAATTGGTAGACATCTGGATGGTCAGTTAAGCATTAAACTTACTGGAATTAGGTGCTTTCCTTTGTCTTTAAACTTATTCAGATTGCTATGTACTGGAGTTTTTGCTTTCTTCAGAGGATGTATATTATTGTGGAAGAGGTTATTTGGTTCAAAAAAATTAATGTACGAAGTTATTAAGAAGGGGAGGGGCAAAGGGGGAAGCAAAAAAGTCCTTAGATTTGGATAATGGATGTTTTGCCTTTTAGAGTATTTGATAAATGTTTTACTTTTGTTTACAGAAATTAATCTCAGAACTCCAAAAGCTATTTATGAGTAAAAATGAGACTTATGTGTTAAAATTATGGCCTTTGTTTGTCAAACTTCTTGGAAAGGTAAGTGAAATATCTTGGAATTCTTGGATTATCTTGGAAAGAATAGTGATTTAGTTAGTATTTTCATAATTTGAACATGACAGCATTTTTACTTTTATTGTGTCTCACACAAGCTTCTGTGGAACTCAATACTCAGTACAAAGCTCAAACACAGCCCTGCAATTTGCATCAATCCTCCTGTATCAGCCTACCAAATGCTGGGATTGTAGCTTGAACCAATGTGCCCAGTTTATGTGTCTGCATGTTTATGTGTATAAAGTTTATGTGTCTGCATGCTTGCACATGCATGTGGAGGCCAGAGGTCAACCCTCAGGCGTTGCTCATTAGTTGCCATCTGCCTGTTCTTATATTTCTTTATTACATTTATTTGTATGACTGAGATACAATGCCCATCAGGACTGCTTGGTGTGGGGGTGGGGTTATTTCCTCCTCCACTGTGAGGTTCCCAGCAATGAACCCAGGTTGCCAGGTCTACCTGCCTCTGTGCTGGGATTAAAGGCATCTCTCTGCCACTGTCTGCCCAGCTTCTACCTTCTTTGAGGCAGGGTTCTCACACTCCTGTACATTGACTGAGGAGGTAACAGTTACTGCCTTTGCCTCCATTTCCACCCTGAAAAATAGATGGGTGTGTTTATTTTAAGAAATTTATTATCTCTTTTTTATTTTTTTCTGTTTTTAATGTGTAGCTCAGGCTGGCCTTGAACTCATTATCCTCCTGCCTTGCCTCCTTCAGTAGATCCTACTGAAATGCACCACTACAACTGGCAAAATTTATTATCTTGTTTATGCACTTGCATGTAGATATGTAGATGTGTGCACAGAGGTCAAGGCAACTTTGTGGAGTTTTTTCAGTTACCACTGATGGGCAAACTCAGGTTTTCAGGCTTTTTTGTTTTTGTCTTTTTCTATACAGAGTTTCTTAGTAACAGCCCTGGATGTCCAGGAAGTCCCTCTGTAGACCAGGCTGGCTTTGAACTCATAAAGATCTACCTGTCTTTGCCTCTGCCTCTTGAGTTCTGGGATTAAAGGGGTACACAGTAACCGTTCAACCATGTTTAGGCCTTCTGTGTGGCTAAGCAAAAGCTTTTGTACTGCTGAGCCATATCACTGGCCCTTTTGCCTAGTTTGTTGTTTTGAGACATAGCCTTATTAAGTAATCCTGGCTATGCTAGAGTAATAATTGTTTAACTTGCTTAATATCTCTTTATTACTCATGCTATAGGTTTTTGTAAGCGATACAGCTTTTGTTTACTGGTTAGATTTTGAATTTCCAAGAACATAGAGTAAGTGAATAAGTAACTTTCTGATGCCTTTTCTTCTTTCTTAGACATTGCACCGAAGTGGGAGTTTCATCAATTCTTTGTTACAGCTGGAAGAACTAGGCTTCCGTAGTGGGACACCCATGATTAAAAAAATAGCTTTCATTGCTTGGAAAAGCTTAATAGATAATTTTGCTTTAAACCCAGGTATGTAAATAGTCTTAAGTTCTTTCAGCATTTATTTTGTAAATTTAGTTGTGTCTGCGTGCTGGGTGTGGTGTGTCTTTAATGAAGGAAAGGGCCTATGGGCAGTGGTAAGAAGGATATTGGACACTTGTGGAGTCTGTTTCTTTTGCTGTTACTCCATGGGTTCTGGGAATCACTTAACATCATCAGACTTGTACATCTTGCTGTTCATGTTTTGCTTTTTTGAGGCAGGTTCTAAGAATGTCGCTGAGGCTGGTGTTGAACTAACTAGGTAGTTAGCCCAAACTAGGTAGCCCAAATTAAGCAAAGTTTTAATTTAGCATGGTATCATTTACTGTTCAGATTTTGGGGGGGGGGGGGCTTTATATTGAAATGTAGTTCTTATTAACTTTACCTTAAGGGAATAGGGACAAATATGTAAATAAGTGTAAGACATTGAAAATTGCTAATATATGACTTACCTAAGTTATTTCAGAAGTTGAACAAAATGAAAACCTATTTGTGACTTTGTACTCTGAGTTAAATGTCATATGTGTCTCTTTAAAGTCACTGCAGTAGGTTTGATTTTATGACTACTTTAGAAAAAAACCAACTTACCAGGAATAATAGAAACACTAGTTGACAAGAAACAGTGATAGCCATGGAATTAAGATTTTAATGACTTAGTTTTCTCCTCATAGCTCTAGAAATGTGCTCCAAACTGGATTCCTTTAGACTTGTCTTCACCTTATCATAATGCTCAGGTGGAGTATTTAACACTATTTATATGAAAATAGCCAAAAACATCAATATACATATTTAATAGACTAAGTTAAGTTTTATAGGTTGAATATTATAGATTAGAGGTGGTACACTGCTCTAATCTCAGTTCTCCAGAGGTTGACTCAGATGGATCTCTGTAAGTTTGAGGCCAGCTTGATCTACATAGTGAGCTCCAGGATCTACTCACACACAAAAAACAAAAAACCAAGCTAGGAGATTGTTTAGATAGTTTAGTCCTAGGTAGTATATGTTTGCATCTTTGTGGCATAACATCTAGACTTCTTATAGAAGTGATGATCAAATTGATAAAGTAGTTAAATACTGAGGGACGATACACCATTAAACACTATCTTTGACGTCTCAGTCCTTCTGAAGTCTTGTGATAATGATGTTGGAGCAAAGATTGTATCTTAGTTTTCTGTACTCAAGTCAAGAACACATCTAGTAAAAATATTCTTTAAAGAATTGGCTTTGAGGGTCTGGAGAGAGATGTGTTAGTGGTTGAGAGTGCTTGCTGCTATTCCAGAAGACACGCCCATATTGGAAGGCTTAGAGCTGCTTGGGTAGTCCCAGCTCCAGAGGGTCTGATACCCTCTTCTGGGTTCCAAGGGCATCTACACACACATGATATATACTCCCCCAGATATACACACATACACATAAAAATGAAAGCAAATCTCAAGAATTAGCAAATAAGACAAACAACTTTGAGTTTCATTTTTGTGTTGAAGTCTAAAAATAAACTAGGGCGCAGGCTGACTAAATATTTAACTTTCTAAAAATTAGATGGCATTAGTGGTAATGGTGCTTGCTCTATGTAGGTAGGTAGATAGGTATATTTGTTTTTTGGGGACAGGGAGGGTTTCTTTGTGTATCCCTGACTGTCCTGTAACTCTGTAGACCAAGCCGGTCTCGAACTCAGAGATACCCGGTATGTGTTCCCCACTGCCTGGCCATTAGTTGATTTTTTTTTTAAATAACCTTTGTTGTTACGATGTAAAAACATGCCTCCATTTCTTTTGTTGTTTTGAGGTAAAATCTTACGTTGATCATATTGTTGGCTTATACCTCCTGATCCTCTTGTCCTTCCCTGTGTCCTGCAGGGCATGAGCCACTATGGTTCTTTGCCTCTATTTCTTTTAGGAAATTGGAGCATCCTTGACTTGAATCCACTAAATGGACTAGCATCCATTCAGTTATAACAACCTGAAATATACTGTAGATATTGCCACATGTCCACATTCTTGGTGGGAATAGTAACCCTGTTATGTTACACTGTATCTAATCTTACAGGTTCTATTCTGATTTTGGCCTAGTTGTACTGGAGTTTGTCAAAGTGAAAAGTTTATTCTGACCTTTTTTGCTACAGCAATTAACTTGTGTTCATATTTTCTTTTAAGATATACTTTGTAGTGCAAAAAGACTGAAGTTGTTAATGCAGCCTTTGAGTTCCATCCATGTGAGAACAGAAACTTTAGCACTAACAAAACTAGAAGTCTGGTGGTATTTACTGATGAGACTTGGGCCTCAGCTCCCTGCCAATTTTGAACAGGTAATATAATTATTAACTGTTAACTTAAACATTTTATGTTGCTTGTTTTTGCATAGGGTCTTACTATGCAGCCCTGTCTGGGCTGGAACTCCCTCTGTCTATTCCGCTGGCCTCAAACTCATATATCTGTCTCTGCTTCCTGCATGCTGCAATTATGGGTATTCACCACCATGCCTGGCATATGTTCCTAATTCTTACCAGTCTAATTGCAGAGGTTTTTTTCTTGTTGTTTGGTCATTACATATCAGTATTTTGAAGGTCTTTTATGCTTTTAAGAACTCGAATGTAATTCAGAGTATTCTCCAGTGGCCTAAAATGGGGTATCATTTATAAACCTAATTATCAAATGCCAACATACCTATTAGTTTAGAGCATTTGGTTTTTTTATTTAAAAAATTACTCATTTTTCTATGTTTTTGGGTGTTTTGCCTACATGTATTTCTGCACTGCTTCTGTGCCTGCCAATGCTGGCGAGAAACGTGGATTCCTGGGACTGGACTTATGGTTGTGAGGTCCTCTGTGGGCAATTGGAATCAAACCTGGCCCTTTGAAGGAGTAGCCAGTGTTGAGTACTGAGCTCTCTCTCCAGACACTCTTTTTAAAATGAACTTTAATGTTTAGCAGTTAGTTAACATTAATGTGCTATACATAAGGTTATATAAATAAAATGCTTCCCCTCCCCCCCTAATTTCTGAGGACATAGTTAAAGCAGTCATTTAAAATATCTACTGACACTAATTTAATCCGATTCAAGCCTATCTTGTTTGGCAATTTCTTTGATGGTTTCTAATTAAGAAAACATTAAAAAAGACTTGTATATCTGTAGTAAATTGCTTTTTTGGAAGGTGCATTTGTACTAGAGCCTTTGTCCCCTGTTGGTGCCCTTTCATTAAGGCACGTTCCTATAGTTTAAAACAGGTTGTTCTTGAACTTGGGGCTGTTTCTCTCTTTGTTCTCTTGAGTTACTGGCATATGAGTAAGCCATGAACCATATTATTTAGATTTTGGGTTTTTGGTTTTTTTCTTTGGAGGTAGGACTTGCTTTGTAGCCAAGAATAGCTTTCTGGTCTTCCTGCCTTCATCTTCCAAATGCTGGGATTATAGGTATTTATACCTTTAGAGTACTAGGACTTCACACATGCCAATTGAACTACATCAGCCATACTATTCTTGTTTGGAAATCTTGGGGGACCCTCTGTATACTAGGGGAGCTACCAATGAGCTTTATCACTGGCTTTAGTTCCTGAGTTTTAGATAGAAGCCTTCCAAATTTGATATAACATAATTGAAAGTTGACATTAAGTAAATCATAATGATATCCTCCAAATATGCCATAATAAGGTCCTAAGAGTCTAATCTGGTTATCCATTTTAATGGAAGAGCATAGTAAATATAGATGAGACTGGTAGTGGATGATTTTAGAAGTAAGCTTTAAACTATCTTGATATTTCTAACGTGACTTCACAAAAGCTATCTGTTGCTTACTGGTAGTGAGTATGCTCAACCAGTGCCCCACCATGAGTTTATTTTTTGGGGTGGCTGTGGGTTGTATATGTTTAATTTGGGTTTTCAAGGCAGATAGCCTGGCTGACCCTGAACTCAAAGATTGGCCTGCCTCTGCCATTGCTTCTTCACCATGGGTTTAATCTGGAACACCAAAGAAGAATTAAAAAACTTAAATCAGCCAGGCATGGTGGTGCACACTTTTAATCCTGTGAGTCAGGACTACACAGAGAAACCCTGCCCCCTCCCCAAAATAAAACAAGGGTTGGGGATTTCAGCTAAGTTGACTGGATGCTTGCTTAGCATGCCTGGTACCCTATAGTCAAACTAATGACCCAGGTAAATGGGAATGTACTGGAGTGAAACTCTAGAACTGGAGAAGTAGAGGAAAAAGAGTTATTATGCTTTGTCATCTTGGCTATATGTTGAGTTCAAGGACAGTCTGGGTTGCAGAAAACCCTATTGGGGGAAAAATGTAAATACAGGAGTAGCATGTGTAACTGACTCAATTTATTTGTCAAAGCTATTAATGTATGTGCTTTGAGATTTAGAACTAACCAAAACAGAGATAGTAACTTAGACAAATATAAGTCTCGAAAACTTGTCTTGCATTTCAGTTTGTTTGCTTTTGTTTTTTTGTTTGCTTTTGTTTTTGTTTTGTTTTGCTGTGTGGTCTTGGCTGACTAGGAACTTGAGATTCGCCTACTTCTGCCTCCTGAATTTGCTAGGATTCAAGGCATATGCCCACCCTTACTAGACTTGCATTTTCATTTTTAATTCATGGGATAACCAATAAAATTTAGTACAGGTTCAATATTTGTTGTTGATAAAATATTTATGACTGTAAATGTTTCATATTTTTCTAGATCTTAGGAATCGTCGAAAGAATTTTTAGATTTAATTATTTTAAGAGTATAATAAGTGTTTTACCTGCATATATGCCTCTATGCACTTACCTGGTGCTCATGGAGGTCAGAAAGAGGGATTGAGTCTTCTGGAACTAGATGGCTGTAAGCTATCATGTAAATTCGGGAAACTGAACCCACATCTGCAAGAATAACAAATGTTCCTAACTTCTGAGATCTTTCTACCTCAAGATCTTGGGATATTTGGATATAAGGAATAGAACTAAAGTTTAACCATAAAATTTATGTTATATACAGAATTATACAAGGTAATTTTATTTTGCTACCTCTTCCATGAGATTGGTCATGTTTAGGATTAAAAAAAATTTTATAAGCAGATCTTAGGGGTGGAGAGATGCTCAGTGGCTAAAAACACAGACTGCTCTTCCAGAGAACCAGGATTTAATTTCCAGCACCCGTGGCAGCTAATAACTATAACTCTAGTTCTAGGGAACATCCTCACTTTAATACACATAAAATAAAAATGTTATTTAAAAGAAAACTTAATCAGGTCTTAAGTTTTTAAGTTGTCTTGCTCTGTGTCTGGAGAATTTGCTTCTGAATAAGAATACATAGCTTGTAAAGCTTTATCATAAACTTGACAATGACATTGTTACTATTTTGCCTTCTTATCTGTTAGGTTTGTGTGCCACTGATTCAGAGTACAATAAGTGTTGATAGTATTGCTTCACCTCAAGGCAGTTCATCTCGAGGATCTACTTCTCCTGGCTTGAGTCCACTGACTCCTGGAAATAAAGGTGAGAGATTTTTTTTTTTTTTCTCTTTGAAAATGGGATTAAAAAGTCCTTTTTTTTTTTTTTTTTTTCTTTTTAAATTTGAGACAGGACTTGTTGACGTTAATCTTCATGTGGTAACCCTCTGCCTCTCAAGTGTTGGGATTAGAGGTCATGCCTCTAATAATCTTAACTTATATTATCTTAGTTACTGATAACTTTTATCTAGATTATTGTGAGTGGTTGGAAAACAATTTTTCTTGTTTTGCTTTTTACCTTGCTTTGTCATTAGGTCTCACTATGTATGTAGTCCAGCTAGATTTTAATTTTTTCCTGTGTGAGGCAGTGCTTCACTGTGTAGCCTAGATTGACTTGAATTTGAACTCTTTGTTTTTGAGACATGGTCTCACTATATAGTTCTGGTTAGGCTGGAACCCACTATGATGACCATGAACTGACATGAATCCTGCCTCCAAATGCTGGGATTGCAAATGGGTATAACCAAGCCCAGCTCTTTTCATGCTACTGTGCTTGTATGAAAAAAAAAAAAAAAAACAGGTCTTAAAAGATGTTTTACATTGGGAAGCAATAAGGTACGTTATTTTAGTCATTTTCAACTTACAGTTTCTGTTCAAGTACAGAGAAGCTTGGTATTAATTTCAAGGTTTGTATTAATGTTTGAGAAATTTACATCATATTTTCAAAGGTATATAGTATCTTGATAGGACATATAACTTGAGTAATTTGGTCTTTCTCTCTTAAAGGTGCTTCTTACGGAACGCCTCGTGTGAACCTGGGTTCAAATATAGGTGGAATGGCTACAATCCCTTCTATTCAGCTTTTGGGACTGGAAATGATGCTTCATTTTTTGTTGGGTCCAGAAGTCTTGAGTTTTGCCAAGCAGCACAAGATTGTATTGAGTTTAGGTATTTAATTTTGAAATAATTTCATGCATTTGGAACATTCCAAAACATAACTGTTGGATGGAAGAGAGGCCTCAGTTTCATAATAGCCTACTAATAATGATGATGATGAGCATAATTTATTTTCCTTTCTGCTGTTTTTGTTTTTTTGTTTTTTTTTTTTGTTTTGTTTTTTTTTTTTGGACACAGGGTTTCTGTGTGTATGTAACAGCCCTTGCTAGCGTGAAACAAGAGCTCCATCTGCTTCTGCCTCCCAAGTGCTGGGATTAAAGGCGTGACCCATTATGACTGGCTGAATTTAAATCTTTTAAGGCATTTAAGACATTTAAGAATATTTCGGGGGGAGGGGTGAGAAATTTGCTTCATGAGTCTTTTAGCCTGACTGTATTTGCTGTTTGTGTTTAGAGCCCCTGGAACATCCACTCATCAGCAGCCCTTCTTTCTTCTCCAAGTATGCACATACGCTCATCACTGCTGTTCATGACAGCTTTGTCGCAGTTGGAAAGGATGCTTCAGGTAAATTAGGGAAGTTTTAAAATTCAGAAGTGTTCATTTCTTAAGGCTATAGCTTGTGTGCTTGTACATTGGTGTGGTCATACATTTGCCACAGCACATGTGGCTGTCAGAGGACAACTTTCTTGGGACTCAAGTTCGCTACCATGTGCGCCTTGGGGATTGAATTTAGACTATCAGGGTTGGAAGCAGGTACCTTTTACCCACCGAACCATCTTATCAGCCACCACTTTAATGGAAGATAAAATAGCAAATATTTGTGTGGTGTTAACTCATTGGCCAGATTGTACACAAAAAAATGTCTATTTTTTTTTCTTTGATGTAACTTGTATTAAACCATTAGAAATGGGGAGATTGGAATGACTGACAGCATGGTAGAGGCAGGGGCAGGCCATCTGTGATAATCTATGCCCGTGTTGTCTATGTAGCACATGCCAGGCATGTCAAAACAACTTAGGAGAAGAAGTAAGTTGTACAAAGAGATAAATAGTAACATAAAATTTTATAAGTGACTAATGGAGGTCTGGTTCAAGCCTAGACTCTGCATCTTCAGTCTTTGCATTTAACTTTGTGTTCAGGGCTCAACAAAAGAAATGTAAAGCCTTGGGTGGTGACTTACCTTTGTAAGGTAGGATTGAGGTCACCCTGGACAGCAGAATGAGACCTTGTTTTCAAATTAGACATGAATGAGTGTGGTAGCAAACCATCCCGGCACTGCAGAAGCTGAGGCATGGGGTCATTGATTTGAGGCTGACCTGATTTCCAGACCTAGAGCCTGTCATGAAAATAAGTAGCTGCTTGGAAAATGAAACATTTTGTTCCATCATACATGCATGTGTGTATTCATGCATTGCCACATGTTGAGGACAGAGGACAACTTTTAGAAGTTGGTTCTCTCCGCTATGTGGGAGTCTCAGGATTGAACTCTGCTTACCAGACCTGGCAGTAAGTGCCTGAACACCATTTCATTGGTTCTTTTTATTTGTTTTGTAATAAATAAAAGGGTAGGTGTGGATGTGGGTTGAGGGCCATAGAATCTAGACTGGGGGAGACTTGGCATCCTTTGGAGAAAGCATCTTGGTCTGTGTAGCTCTGCTGGCCTTGTAGTCTTGTCCTTGCCTCTTAAGTGCAGGGATTATAAGTGTCACCAGGCATGGTGACGGTGTCTTTCTAAATGATTGTTTTCCTTTCTGCAAGAGTGGTGAGTATACAACATTAAAAGGCTAAAAAAAATCCTACAGAAGGAAAAAGAGTAGGAAAAGTAGAAACATTTATTTTTTGTTATATGATTGGCCCATTGTTAGCATGTTGTAGTCCTTCTTAAGTTTAATTTCTTAAGATGTTTAATTAAAGAAACATTGAAATGGGGGTTTTATAGGTAGTATAAGGAAATAATATTCAAATTAGTTTTGAGTTTGCTGTTTCTTTAGTTTGAGGAACTGGAGAAAAGTTTGAGTTATTTTATGTGTATGATTTTTGTCTGCATGTGTATGTGTACTGAGTGTGCCTAGTGCTTAAGGAAGTTATAAGAGGACATCATATTCCTTAGGAGTGGAGTTACAGATCTTATGCTAGGAACTGAACCCCATCTATTTCCTTGACAGATGCAGTAGTCAGTGCTATCTGGAAGGAGCTAATTAGTTTGGTGAAGTCAGTTACTGAGTCAGGTAAGCCCTATTGCAGTGCTCCCCAGCCTTCACAGAAGCCCAGGTGCAGTGCTTCCCTAGCCAGTGCTGTCCTCCTTTTGTTGTAATCCCAGTTGGTATCCAGAATTATACTTTTTTAAACCGTTTACTTAACAGGGATTGTTACTTTGTAAAACAATTGTTATAACTCTCTAGTAGATAATACTTAAAAAACATATTTAGAATTATTTTCTTCTTTTATTCTTTTTGTTGTAATCCCAGTTGGTATCCAGAATTATACTTTTTTAAACAGTTTACTTAACAGGGATTGTTACTTTGTAAAACAATTGTTATAACTCTTTAGTAGATAATACTTAAAAAACATGTTTAGAATTATTTTCTTCTTTTATTCTTTGATAGGAAACAGAAAAGAAAGATCAGGTTCTGAAGTTTTGACCCTCCTACTAAAATCTTTGGAAAACATAGTGAAGTCAGAAGTATTTCCTGTATCAAAAACACTGGTAAATATGTTTGTAGATTCCCTCAGCGTCTAAGTTTGAAGTTTAGTTTATATTGATACTTGTTCAGATGAGATTTGGCACAGACCTTTTGACTTAACAGTTTATTGTGCCATTCAAATATCATTTGAAACCTATATAGTAAGCAGCTGAGCAGCAGTCGGCACTGCAGTGAGGTTAAAGGGCTCAGCCTTTCCCCAATAGTGGAATGAAAGACGTGCAGCTTGAGTTGAGCATACTCTAATGTCTGGAGTGCAAGGTAACATTGTTGACTTCCTATTAAATGTGCTTTAAATTTAAATAGTAGGTATGGAAAAATGTAATTTTCATAATATATTGAACAAATAACACTTTTAAATTCTGAGTCTTGCTGTTTCGGACTATGACATTTAATTAACACTGCAGAGTAGTATAGTAGATGGTATCAGGGGCTGTGGAGGAGATTAGGTTGAATCAACAAAGAGAATTTGGGCGATTAATTGATTTCTTGGTTCATCAGTTCTGAACTTGGGTTTGTAAAGACAGTGCAGTTGGTTTATACTAAGTGAGTTTATGCTTGCAGAGCGCTCTGGACAGGGTTCACATTAATGCTGTCAGTTTCAGTTTGTTTCCAGAACAACTGATTTGCTTTTACTAAGAATTGCTAGGTTTACTACAACTACTAGTTGACCTACTACAAACACAGGAAGACTTTGGTGAACAGTTCAGGAGGCTCGAGCATCTCTGGATTTGTAATCAGAGTCAACTTGTAGTTAACAAGCTATTGAGATGTTTGCTTCTAGGCCTATTATAGTAAATATTAATTGCAGAATTTCTCATAACAATGCAAAAAAAGTGTGAAGGTTCATTTTTTACTCAGTAATACAAAAACTGGTAATAAGGAGGAAGTTATTTTATTTTTGAACTTTTAGAATAATGTCAATATATACATAATCGATAAATGTAGTGAATCATGAGTGATGGTCACTTCTTTTTTTTTTTTGTGATGGTCACTAATAATAAATTGTCAAATATAGATGACACTGTAAGATTTTTGCTATGTAACAAGTTTTCAGGTTTTTATGACTAACTACTGTAAAATCTTTCTTCCTTAGGTTCTCATGGAAATTACAGTTAAAGGACTTCCTCAGAAAGTATTAGGTTCACCAGCATATCAGGTTGCTAATATGGATGTTCTTAATGCAAGTATCTTAAATGTAGTGTAGTGATGTGATAAAGATTGGCAAAACAAAAACTTCTGTTAGATTTCTTAAAAAAATAATTAACTGTATTTGTTAAAAAACTTGTATGCAAAATAATAGATTGCTGTGAAAAATTAAAGATGGTGCTGTGCCAGTAAGTGAACATACTGCCCTGGGTTGAGTAGTGGATTCTAGAAGGAAAGTTTTCTGTTTGTTTGTGTGGAATAATATTAGTGGCTACTGCTAAAATATTTGAAAGCTTAATATTAGCTTGATACTGTGAGAAATTCTAGGTGAGTGTGTTAGTTATGTTTTGTTAGTAATAGCTGAAGCCTCACTATCTGATTTCTTAAAGGAGGCCTGAGATCCAGAGTATAGAGATGTATTTGATATTTATTTATTTAAAAATATGTATTTACTGTTCATTTTACTCTTCGTGTGTGTGTGTGTGTGTATAGAGATGTATTTGATATTTATTTATTTAAAATATATGTATTTACTGTTCATTTTACTCTGTGTGTGTGTATAGAGATGTATTTGATATTTATTTATTTAAAATATATGTATTTACTGTTCATTTTACTCTTTGTGTGTGTGTGTGTGTGTGTTTGTGTGTTTGTGTGTTTGTGTGTGCGCGCAATACGCAGAGACCAGGAGAAAGTGTCATAATCTCCTGGAGCTAGAGTTAAGGAGCTTGCGAGCCATCTGATTTGGGTATGAGAACTGAAGTGTGGGCCTTTGTAAGAATAGAACACTCTTTTAGCCACTGGACCATCTATTTAGTTTCTTTTTTTTAAAAGAAAAATTGAAGGTCTGTGTAGTTTGCATAAGACTGCTGTAGGTCAGACTTGCTTCTAAAATCTCAAACTCACATATCTCCCTGCCTCTGCTGCCTATGTGCTGTCGTAGCTGGCTTGTTTGTGTGTTCTAATGACAGGATCTCACTGTCCCACACTGGCCTTGGACTCAACACTCTTGCTACCTCAACCTACTGGGTGTTTTAACTGCAAGTGTGTGCCACTATGCCTGACATTGTGTGTGGTTTTTAGAAATAAAACTGCTGTCATCATAACTGTTGTGATCATACCTTAAATAATGCTAAAAAAGATAAATTATTCATGCTAAAAATAAATCATGTTGAGTGACTGTAGAAAACAAACAGTTCTTTTTAGCCGGATTTGTAACTCTGTTTCCTTCCCTTTGCAGGGAACTCCAGCATTGTTCTTAATCCAGTTAATTTTAAACAAGAATCTTTTAGAATGTGGTGTAGAAGATGAAAAGTAAGTCTGTAACTTTGTTTTTATCTTAAATTCAGTCATGGTCTCTAAATCTCAGGTTGGCCTTGGATTGCTATGTAAAGAAACTTGTAAGAATTTATTCTCCTTTCTCTACTTCCTAACTTCCAGCATAACAGATGTGTATTACTATGCTCTTTGTCTTTTGGTGTTTTTATTTGGACCATATCTGTATCCCTGTCTAGTCTGGTTGTATAGACCAGCCTGATGTACAGCCATGCCTATCCTTGAACAAAGACATCTGCCTACCTCTCCTGGGATTAAAGCTTGTGTCACTAATCCCGTGTGTGTGTGTGTGTGTGTGTGTGTGTGTGTGTGTGTGTGTGTGTGTGTTTGTGTGTTTTACTTTTTCATGAGCGATGATTATATATGGAGGAGATTCTTTGTCTTTTTCCTTTTCCCCCAAAGACAGGTTTTCTCTGTGGCTCTGGCTGTCCTGGAACTCACTTTAGACCAGGCTGGCCTCTAACTCAGAGATTGACTTGCTGTCTCTGCCTAGTGAGTGCTGGGATTAGAGGCATGTGCCACCACTGCCTGGTAAATAAATGAGAGTCTCTTTGTTGTAGTTCATAAGTTTGATTTTAAAATTAATACATTTTTTTCCTGTTTAGAGATGTTTTCACTATATGTAATCCAGGCTGGCCTTAAACTTGTGGCAGGTCTATCTCTACCTTCACAGTGCTGGATTACAGATGAAATGGTCAGTGGGACATTGTGTTTTGTGATGTGGCTTTGTAGTGCAGGCCAGTCACACTATTTATGCTAGAGTCCCAAGTACTGGATTTCTAGATGCTTGCCACTAGGTCTTGTGCCACACAATTTTTTTTTTTTTTTTTTTTTTTTTTTTAGATTTTATTTATTTTATGTATGTAACTACACTGTTGCTGTCTTCAGACACACCAGAAGAGGGCATCAGATCCCATTACAGATGGTTATGAACCACCATGTGGTTGCTGGGAATTGAACTCAGGACCTCTGGAAGAGCAGCTAGTGCTCTTAACCTCTGAGTCATCTCTCCAGCCCCACAATGTTTTTTAAAAAGATGTTATGTGTGTGAGTGTTTTGCCAGCCTGTATGTCTGCACCATGGGTATGCTCGGAGGACACAAGAGGGTATCAAATCCTTTGGCTCTATGAGTCATGGTTGGTGACAATGTAGGTTCTAGGAACTGAACCCAGATCCTGTGGAAGGAAGAACAAGTACTCTTAACCCTTGAGTTATAATTCCAGCTCTTGCTTGTGTCATAATATAAAAATTTTAAAGTAGGTCATGTGGTAGAAGCTGGGGGGAATAAATAATAAAACCAACTTAAAAATTCATTGTTTCTCGTGTTTACCTGTTAATATATCAGGATGAACAGGCCATTCTGATACACATTGTTCATATTTTTTAGGTTTTTTCTCAATCTAGAAACACTTGTAGGCTGCGTGCTTTCTGGTCCGACATCACCACTGGCTTTCAGTGATTCTGTATTAACTGTGATTAATCAGAATGCAAAGCAGTTGGCAAACAAGGAGCATCTCTGGAGAATGTGGAGTATGATAGTCACTCCACTGACGGATGTGATTCATCAGGTAGGACACATCTGCCATGGCTCCCTCACTGGAGTCTAGACTAATAATTATTTATAAAGGATGCACTGTAGTTTAGGCTGGTCTTCTGCTTGCCATAGTCCCGCCTCTGCCCACTTAGTGCCAGGAGGTTATAGGTTTGTGCTTTCATGCCAGTCCAGTCTCCATTCCCCCCTATTTTGGAAAGAGCAGAAGTATGGGTTTAAATAAAAGTAGAAATACTATTTTTTGTTATGTAGTGATTGATTGCTTCTACTTGCTATAGTGATAGGTACTAGTGCAGACCAAACAGTTTCTTACTTTTAATAGTGACAATAATACTTGCTGCCTTTGTGTGATAGTGATCTGTCAGTATCTTACTGTGAGGCCGATACTGGCCTCCCATTTCCTGGGATTTTTCTGGCCCATCCTTCCAGTATTGTATCATTTGAATATTTTTGTTGATCCCTATCTGGTACAGTTCAATATAGCATGGTCTTTGCTTTTGTTTTCCCCTTGAAACAAAGTCTTACTCTGTAGCCAAGCCGGCTTCATGTCCACGCTTCCCAGAGTTGGTTTTCAGGTCGTGTGCCTCCCACATGCGAAGTTATTATTTTAAATGGCTTATGTGCAGGCTCAAGCCATGGTGCCTCATTTATCCTTAGGAGTTGAGAGTTTCTTACATTTAAGTGTTCATAGGTTTTAAGTATTAAGATATGGAACACAAATTAACTTTCATGGCTTCGTTTTGGTATATTCTGTTTGCTTTTGGGACATAGTTCAATTTTTTTTGGTATTTAGGTTGATGACGAGTAATTCATGGGATGAAAAACTCCACAGATGAGTTTTATGAAAGTCAGCTTCTTAAGCTAGCTAGCACTTTCCTAGAATCCTCACCTTAGCTATGTGGTGGTGCACACCTTTAATCCCAGCACTTGAGAGACAGAGGCAGGCAGGTCTATAGAGCAACCAGGGCTACACAGAAGAAACCGTGTCTCAAAAAAAAAAAAAAAAAGAATCCTCACCTTGAATGGTGGTAGAAGCCTTTTATGAATCTACTGCTCTGACTAATGTTTTAAGAATTATTTGAGGTTCTGTGTGTTTTGAGATGTCTGCCTTTATAGCTGTGTTCCCTGGAACTATTATAGTCCAGGCTGGTCTTCGATTCATAGCAGCTCTCCAAATGCTATCATTGCTGGTGTACGAAACATCTAGCTTGGGAACTTATCTCTTTCTCAGTTTATTCCCTAAGGCTTCTGAGAACAACAAAATTTACAAGATCCAGGTGGCGAAAACGAGAATTAATTACAAGTTTTTGTTTGTATTTTGAGACAGAGTTTCTCTGTAGTCCTGGTTGTACTGGAACCCAAACAGTAGGCCAAATTGGCCTAGAATTTGGTGATCTGCTTGTCTCTCTTCCTGGGTGCTGGGATTTTAAAGGCCTGTGCCACCAGCACCCAATGAGAATTATGTTTTTTTATTTTAAATTGTTTTATGTTAAGTGCTAGAACGAAGCACTTAACATAATGAAGTATATCTTCAGGCAATGCTGGGCTGTACTTCTAGTTCTGATAATAAATAGAAGTCTCTGTTGTCAGAATTCTAAAGACTAGAAGTTTTGGAGCCTTCCTCTCAAGTAACAGTGGTAGCCAGCAATCCATGACCTTGAATTGTATCCACATCATTTCCAGCTGTCTTCCCATAGTCAGAATGCCAAATGTTGGGTTTGAGATCACCACACTTGAGTATGACATCTTGATTCTACACTGGTGTTTATTTTTGTATCTGGTATCTAGGGCTAGAAGTGCCACATCTCTAGAATATATTCTAGTAGAACACCACTTTGTTATAAATGAGTTATATATTATTGTTAATAATAATAATAATAATAATAATAATAATATAGTTTAGAATTAGTAATTTGTCTAAATTCATATTTTTTGTTTCAGACCAATGAAGTGAATCAAGGTGATGCCTTAGAACATAATTTTAGTGCCATTTATGGTGCATTGACTTTGCCAATAAACCATATTTTTTCAGCTTCAACATTTCCCACGGTAAGAACATGTAATGATTGTGTAAGGATTTTGTGCCTTTCTGGAAATACTGCTGTTATATATGGTTAGCCCCAACCCTGATTTTTCTTGAATTTATGTTTGTGGGGTGGAGGGAGAGAAGGGAAAACTGGAATAAGGATTTGGGTTTTGGCCTTTGACTTTTGACCTTTGGTAATAGTGCTCTTCATGTAGATTGTAGTAGAGAGGTGTAACAGTTCCTCTGACAAATGAAGTGTGCCACTCTTAACAGACATAAGAGATGTATTCATCCTGCTATGTATTTGGTATGATGGTGTCAATTTGTCAAATTTCTTTTTTGTTATTAGGGTACCATGAAAACTTTACTTAAAACTTGGTCAGAATTGTATAGAGCTTTTGCTCGCTGTGCTGCTGTGGTGGCAACAGCAGAAGAGAATTTGTGCTGTGAAGAACTTTCTTCTAAAATAATGTGCAGTTTGGAAGATGAAGCCCTTTCAGTGAGTACATTTTTCTTTTTGAAGATAACATTAAAAAACTTAACAGTTTATTGAAACTGCTGTATAATAGAAGATAAGCACGAGTGTTTATTACTTTAGAGTGCCTCTTTTCTCTTAATGCTAACCCTAGTCTAAGCTTTTCTTAACAGTACCTTCCTTGTGATATAGCTCACCTTCCGTGCAGGTTAGCTGCCCACTGTTGAGAAGCACATTGTTGAGTGCCTAACTGGGAAGTACTTATGACCATGTATTTGTAGCATGAACAGTAAACATTCTTTTTGTGTGTGTTTTGAGTCTTGACTGTTGTACTATGGCTGTAGTAAAATTTTCTGATTATCACACTTAAATTTCTTCTTAGGACTTGCTGTTCTTGGACAGGATTTCTCATGTTGTTGTAGTAATGGTTGATTGTATTGACTTTTCACCATATAATATTAAATACCAGCCGAAAATCAAATGTAAGTATTGTCTTTACTTTTGTTTAAATAGTATTTCATAGCTGAAATTTCAGGGGAAATTCTTACAGCCAGCCTTTCTTAGTTTACTTTACAGATTTACCAGATTATTTTGCTAATATCAATTAAGCAAATTTTCAATGTAGAGAAACATTCTTAGAATTGTCTATGCATCTTTTGGCTAGATTTTCCAATGATAGTTATGGCTGGGTGCACTCCTAAATTCTGGCAGTTGACTTGGAGGTTCACAACATAGTGGGCAACATAGTGAATGAGTACCAGGTCCACCTCAGCTACATAACATGACTCAGTCTCAAAGGAACAAGTTGATTTTAGTATTTTTTCCAAGATAGAACTATCCCCCCCCTTTTTTAAAATTGTGTTACTTTTGTTTGAAAGCATGATAAAGACAAGTGAAGATCAGTGTAAACAGCTTGGAGTATTTCTTCAGTGTTATGTTTTTTACAGATGAGGCGCTTGGCCAGCATTTTTTTGTTTGGTCTTTCATTTGAACTTGCCATATTACTCAAGGCTGGACACATTTTTAATTTTTTTTTTTTTTTTCTGTAATAGAGATACCACAAAACTAATGTAGTGGTGCTTTTAATTCACACCTCATTCATTTCTGATGTTAATATATACTGTTGATTGGTGTCAAAGTTTCCATTAATTTGGCTGTATTGTGGCTACTGTAAAAAACTGAATATCTTCCCCACCCCACCCATTTGTTTTTGTTTTTTATTGTTTGCAGAGGCGAATAGCCCAGGCTGGCCTATAACTTGCCACGAGGAGGAATTCATTTATTTTTGTCTTTTATGTGAGACAGTCTACTGTAGATTGGCTACAGGATGTCCTTTACTTCCCATTTTTCTGTCCCTACCTGCTGATTGCTGGGATTACAGGCATGGTGGTTTTGTTTGTGTTACTAGGGTTGCAGCCCACAGGTTTCTGCCTGATAGTCAAGCAGTGGACCAGCTGAGCTGCATATCCCTAGCTCCAAATACCTTGTTCTTAGGAAGCCTGACTCATGACTTTGTCACATCACTTGTTAATGCAGCTTCCTAAATCACCATGATATTTTGTTTATTTAAAACTCTTTTGGTGGCCAGGATCTCACTTAGTAGGCTAGGCATAGCTTGGAACTTTAGAACTTGTGAAATTCTAAAATATGTTGGGTGATCCTTCTGAGATTAAAGTCACGAGCCACCATCCTCCCCCCACTCTGATATTTGAAGTGATCACACTGTTTTCACTTGATTACATTAAATTAGTTTGTGTCAGAAATCAGTTGATTTCTTATCAGTTATATCGTAAAATCCCTGTTTTAAGTTGTCATTCTCACAATACTTACCTCATAGTTACTGAATAGAATTACATTTTTTTCTACTGGAAGTATAGAAAATAAGTTCCCATATAATTGCTTCTGTTTATTTTTATATCTTTACTCTTTTTTGTGTGTTTGTGTGTTATGTGTAGTGTATGCATATGGGTTTCAAAGAAAGTCTATGTCTGGTGTTTTCCTCTTATTAACAGTGGTTTTCAACCTCTGGGTTATGATGCCATTGGCAAACCTATTTCTCCAAAAATACTTAACACTACTTTCCACAACAGCAAAATTACAGCTATACTGAAGTAACAATTAAAAATGATTTTATGGTTGGGGGTCACCACAACATGAACTGTATGAAAGGGTCAGGACATTAGAAAGGTTGAGAGCCATGGCTCTATTTCTTACTGCCTAGTTTTTTTGAGACAGGATTTCAGTAACCCTTGAGTTGACTTTATTGGCTAGTCTGGGCACCAAAAAACCCCACCCTTGTCTGGTTCCTTTTCCTAGCATTGGGATTATATAAACATGATGTTCAACCTCTTCCGCTTGTTTGTTTTTGCCTCTTTTGTAGATGCTGAGGATACAGACTTACGTCTTTATGATCATATAGTAAACATTGAGATATTAGTTCTGAATTCTTTCCTTTGTACTGGGGCATACAATTCAGTGCCTTTACTTGTTAAGAAAGCTCCACCTTAGTATAGAATGATATCTCTTACAATATTTTGACATATTACTATTTATAAGTTCTGCAGAATATTCAGCCTTGTACTTTTCTGACAGACTGGTATTATTCTCCCTAGAAAGAAACATAGTTCTTTTTTGTCTGATACTAGGATGTAAAAACCCAGAGCAGGGCATTGCTGCTAAGTTACATTGTTTCTGGATTCCTTTACTGAGGACATAGATGAGATGTTGTCTCTGTTAGCTGTTTTTGTGGATAAGTTTCTGCGCACAGTCAGATTCTTAAAATTGTACTTAAGCAATTTAGAGACCTTTGTTGCTCTTAACTCTACCTACCTACCTACCTACCTACCTACCTACCTACCTACCTATTGATCAAATTGGTCAGACAACTTTTTCCTTACATCCCTTGTTACCTTAGCCATATCCTGGTATCTTAGTGTCAAAATTGAATAGAAGAGTTTCTGAGTAGCAGAAATTCTTTTATTTTAATGTATATGTTGAAGAAACTGCTTCTAGATGAGATGATTGACTTTTTTTTAGTGGCAGCCTTGATTTCAGTTCATCATGAGGCTAGTAAGGTATGAGTTAGACTTCCTTTCCCTTAAACCTGAGCTCTCTCCCAAAGCTTGATTGTGTTACAGAAACAGAAACATTGTTGTCAGAAACAGGTAATTTTGAAATAAGAATGACTTTCAGGGCAAGAGAAATGTGGGTTTTGTTTTGTGCCTGGAATCTGGAGACTAATTATCTAAAAGGGGATGATAAAGAAAAAGGTGTACTTTTAAGATAAATGTTACAGTCTAGAAAATAGGTACTGGAAAGAATTTCTCTGAATTCTTTCTCATTATTTTGCAGGGAGTAATGAACTGTGTGTGAGCTAGGAATATTAGTTTCTAATAAAAACATTTATTATTGAAAATCCATAGTTCAGCTTTGTTACTTTGGTCATGTATTTTGTTAATTGTAAATGATTTGTTGAAATTCTGAGGTATAGAAGAAATTGAGATGTACTCTATATCTATAATTCCTTAGAAATTCTTACTTTGATTTCTTGAGATCTGCCAGCTCTTTTCCACTGAATTTGGATTTTATTTATACTAATGCTATATTGTTTGAAGGTTTATTTGAAGTTTCAATTAACAGCAAGAACATGTATATTTGATGTATTTAACATTTAATTGCAAAGTATAAAAGTGATAGTGACATATCAAAGTACTTAAGTTTTTAATCAAGTCAATTATGTCTCAGCACCACAGAGATCTTCAGATTGGTCCAGAAAGAAGAAGGAGCCCCTAGGGAAATTGGCTTCTTTATTTAAGCTAATCGTGAGAATCATCGATTCTTTCCACACTCTAAGCCTCAAGGAAACATACTCTGATACATTGCTTGCTATTGGTAACTCTATCATTAGCATGCTTTCCAATATATTTGGACATATTTCTTTGTCGTCTATGATCCGAGAAATATTTACAACTTTTACAAGACCTCTGGCTTTACTGTATGAAAATTCAAAGTAAGTATTTTCAGTATATTCATGTTGAATTAACTACATTGATTTTTTTTAATGTGTTTCATATATGTCCATAAATGTATGCACATCCATGTAGGTGTAACAGATTGCTATCTTTTATTACTTTATACCTTTTTTGATTTATCTAAACAGGGTTTTTCTCTGTAGCCCTAGCTGTCCTGGAACTTGATCTGTGGACCAGGGTGACCTCTGCCTCTGCCTCTGCCTCTGCCTCCTAAGTGCCTAGATTAAAGATGGCTGCCACCACCAACTGGCTCTACTTTGCCTTTTGAGATAGGATTTCTCACGAACTTGGAGCTCACCAATTCTAGCTCCAAACTCTCAGAAGTGGATGCTGGGGATTCAAACTCATGTCCTCATGTTTTTACTACCCAGCAATTAACTGAGCATCTCTGCTGGGCCCTGATGTGTATGTTAAACATAATAACTTCGCTTTTCTAAATACTTTGTTGTCTGGAACACTTAAAAATCAAAAATTATAGGGAGGAATGGCAAAATAGTAAATCACCAGACCCTCAAATCCACTCCAAACCTTACATAAAGAAAAGATAGGAAGGAGATAGGCAAGTAATTTCCATGAACGCTATTTATCTGTTCTGGGCATTTTTTAAATTTTATTTTTTAAACGTTTATTACATACATTTACTTCATGCTTATTAATATTTGGCATCTTACTCTTGGGACATTTTATACTAGTATGTGACTGTTTCACCTTAGTTTTGTGACTGTATTGTTTCACTTTGAGACTTTTTGATAAGTAGTGTACAGATAACATTTAAAAATAGTAACTATCTTACATCTTTATTCCCAGGCTTGATGAGGTTCCTAAAGTGTATACTAGTTTGAACAACAAGGTAAGTGGACAGTATCTATAAAGTAGACCTTATTGAGGACAGGGTATGGTTTAGGCAGTAATCTTTGTATACATTATATTATTGTTGCTTTACACTTATATTTGCTGTGTGTGCATATACACATAGTGTCAGACGTCAGAGCACTTGTGCAGGATTGGTTCTCTCTTACCACGTAGGTCCCAGGGACTGAAATACCTTCTCTCCTTGCTGTTGATGTAAAAGTATAAAAAATATAAAAGGTATAGTTGTCTTTTTCCCCCGCTAGGTCCAGCACTGAGGTGCCCCAAGATATCTGCTAGATATCTTGGCAGAAACACATCCCAACTCTGTGGCGGCCCAGTGTCTCTTGCCACCACATACTTTCCTACACTCAAACTGTCACATAAAAGAACACACAACACAATAACCTTTGACCCAAATGGTAAGATATAATTGCCCACTTAAACATACAAAGCCTGGTACCATCCCCCCCTTAGGGACATATAATAACAATTATAAATACACAGAGCAGAATCTTAACATCACCTGCCATGGCTTCTCACCCTCTCCTCTGTCCTGTCTCCTCCTTTCTCCTCTAGTCTCCTCTTCCTTCAAACTTCTCTCCTGCCCATCTTTCCTTCTCCTCCAATGACAGGCCTCCTTCTATCCTGTACCTGCCCTTCACCTGTACTTTACAAATTCAATAGGGAGGTGGTTCTGGTGAAGTTACCTGAGTTCTGAGTACGTGACTAGGCAGCTGTCCTTGGGGCAGTGGAATTAGCATCAAAATAAAATAACTTCAGGGCAAACTACAACACCTTGCCATCTTCATTTTAAAAAATTCTTTTTTCTTTAAAAAAAAAAAAGGTGTGCATGTGTGTATAATTGTGCATAAATATATTCACCATGGAGGTTAGAAGAAGGTCCAGTGGAGCTATAGTCATAGGCAGATCGGGGACTGAGAACTGAACTGCTGTCTTCTGGAAGCAAGTTGTGCAAGTGTTGGCTATCCACTGAATCCTCCCAGCCCCGTTGCTTCATTTTTAGGGGACATAAAATAATGGGGTTTAGATGCATTCTTAAGCAGCTGGGTTTACTTTAAATTCATGTAATTTCTCAGGTCTCATCTCTTTTTATATGAGATTGTGGGCGGTAATATATTAATTGTACAGATGATTATTAATCACTGTTGCAATTAATAAGAAACCTTTTTTTCTGTTCACAAGAAAGAGCTGTGAATCAAGTTACAGCACTAGTACTAAGTAAATTTACCTGATAGCTTGTTCATATGTAAAAAGGATGACCTATTTATGATGACCATGGTGTTGCTTAAAGATGTTCCAGATTTTAATGGAAATAGTAACATATTCTACAAATTTGTATTTACAATACCTTTTGTTTCCCCCACTCTTTTTCCTAGTTAGAAAAGTTATTAGGAGAAATTGTTGCTTGTCTACAGTTCAACTATCTTGGAGCCTATGACAGTGAACTTCTTGGACAACTTTCTCCACTCCTATGCATAATTTTTCTTCACAAGAATAAACAGATTCGGAAACAGAGTGCTCTGTTGTGGAATGCTACATTTGCTAAAGCAACAGCTCTGATCTATCCTGAGGAATTAAAGTATGTTAACATCAAAATTTCCAACAACTGCTTGTTCTATTGTGGTCATGTAAATCTGAATTTGGACAAAAACTGCACAGAGAAGTTTTTAATTGTGTCATCAGAGTATGTGGGAGCCATTAAGCTTGGGTTGATTTTCGTTATACTTACTGATTTTAGGAAACAGGACATGCCGTAGAAAATCCTTGAAAATAAATAACGGCAGAGAATTGAAGGTTATTAATAAAGCCATACATGGGTAGTAATATTTAACTTTTTTTGAGACAAGGTCTCTACATAACACCAGCTGTCCAAACTCAGAGATGCACTTGTCTCTGCCTTCTGAGAGCTGGGATTAATGGCATGTGCCACAATGTCCAGCATAGTTTACTTCAAAACAAATTAAGAAAAAGATTATTTTGCATAAATGAATGGGTCTTTATGTGGGTCTGTGCACCACCTGCAGGTCTTGTCCTTGTGGAGGCAAGAGAAGGCACTAGATCTCTCCTGAACTCTGGGTTGCCATTTCTTTCGGAAGAGCGGCCAAAGCTCTTAAGTGCTAAGCCACCTTATTAATTTCTAATATTTGAGTGTTCGTGTGTGTAGTTTTTTTGTTTTTTTTTAAATCTAATTATATACAGGAGTGTTTTACCTACATGTATATTTTTATACCTTGTTCTTGCCTGGTGCTTGTGGAGGGCAGTGAGGGCATTGGATCCTCTGGAACTGGATTTATGCATGGTTGTTAGCCATGCATGTTGGTCTTGGGTAGTGAACTTGACTTCTTTGGAGGAGCAACAAGTGCTTCTAACCACTAAGCTAACACTGTCCCCTCATGAATTTTCTTTTTAAATAGGTTTTGAGTTTGTCATTTATTTTAAGACAAAGTTTCATACCTATAATAGCTCGGCCTTGAACAGATGGTGATCTCTCTCACCTTCCAAAGTGCTGGAAGTGTCTTGCTTTGAAAGTTAGAGAAGTTTGGGAATGCTGTGAAAAGTATAGAGAAAAATCCAGATATTGTCTAGTGTTGTATGTGTACAAGTAAAGTTCAAAGTCATAGAGGTAAATCACAAGTTTGAGGCCAGCTTGAGATTCATGAGAACTTCTTTCATAATTAATGTAACATTGTAACAGTACTAGTGCACTTGACTTAAGAACTATCTATTTTGTACTTTTTTTAAAGACCAATATTAAGACAAGCCAAACAAAAAATCTTGCTTCTTTTGCCTGGTTTGGAAAATGTTGAGATGATGGATGAGTCCAGTGGACCATATTCAGATGCAGTAAGTTCTTTTATTTTTTTTTTTTAAAACTTAAATTTGATTTGATTGATATAAGTGAGCAGCAATAATCAGAACTTGAGCAGGAAAGAATTCAACCATCGTTTCCTTATTCCACATGAAATGAGGTCTTTTCGGGAACAAGCTTTCCACTCAGAAACAGGTGTGTGCTTGTATTTCTATTCAGAAGAAAAAATACAGTGGCTTACTGTGAGGATTCTTGTTATGTCCAAAGGAATTCTCAGAAAAAACAGTTCAGCTTGTTAGTGTGTTTAGCATAATTTAGTGTGCCATAATTGTATACTCTGGTATAAGAGAAAAATGTGCTAGATACATTTGTGTTCTCTGTCCTACCTCTGGTTTATTAACCTTTATTCTGGAATGTTGAAAGCTTCAATTTTTTTCTTAAATTTCAAGTCTATGTTGAGTATTTGAGTTTACTAATTGGATACAGTTTATTTAAGTTTTGTTTTCAGTTCACAAAAGTAAAAGCTTTAAAACTGACTACATAAGTAGATAAGTATCAGCTCAGCGTCTTTCCTTTGTTTTCAGTAGACTTGAATAGTCACACAGTTTACATCATTTGAATTGTGATGTCATTTGACTGATTTTGATAGCAGGACCAGAAGCAGAATAGTTGGCATGTATTTAATGTGTTCATTTTTATCTCAAAAGACAGAGAATTCACAATTAAATGTCAAGATAAGTGGCATGGAAAGAAAATCAAGTGGAAAGAGAGATTCCATTTTGGCACATACAAAGGAGAAAAAAGAAAATGTGAAATTATCAGCCAAAGTATGTTTTCAGAATTATATTTCTTAGAATTTTAAATATTAGCTTTCCTAATAGTCCATAATTCTTAGTTGGAATAAAGAGCTATGAAAGTCAAAATAAATGTTGGTATCATGGTAGGATAATAGTTAAAGAAAAGTTGGCTGTGATAGCTTGTAGATCTAGAAGCCCAGAGTGATTTCTTGTGAATAATGGCAGCCTGGTGGTCATTCTTCCTGAGGAGATGAAAGGATTTCTGAGGAACACAGTATGGTGCATGACAATAATGTAGATGCTTTGGTTAGGTCTTTATCACATAGCTTAGTAATTTGGAGTGCTGTGCTGCCCAAACATGCATCTCTAACTCCATAGTCTTTGCTTACTGCTTATCCTCTCAGTATTGGAGTTAGGAGAAAGCAAAGGACGTTTAACTTTTTGTTGTGAATATTGTATTAGTTTTATTTACATGCTTTCGAACAGAGTTGGTAGGGTGAGACAGGAGAATCTCAAGTTTAATCCAACCTGCACTGCATAAAGAGATCTTGTCTTCAAATAAGAAAGGTATTGATTTCATGAAATAATCCAGAGTATTAGTAAACATGAAGAATGAGAAAATAATTTGCCAACTCATACATTTATTTTTTAACAACCCACAGCTGAAACTAGACTCTTCTTCTCCAAAATTAAAGAATGGTAAGCTTTTGGAAGAGGAAAAGTCTACAGACTTTGTCTTCATACCTCCAGAAGGAAAAGAGACAAAGGCAAGGATTCTAACTGAGCACCAGAAAGAAGTACTCAAAACAAAACGGTTTGTGAGGTTTTTATCATCTCTTTGTAGATAATGTTCTGTATCAAATGTGCATGCATTTTTGTTTTTGTTGCCTGGTGAAGTGATCTTACTTAGGACATTGGTTATTAGGCAAATGCTGTTCTACTGAGCTGCTACACCTAGCCTGAGTATACTAAATTTTAATGGAAGATGATGGACTATACATGATGGGATTTCATAGTATTTTACTCTATTTAGTAATATGCCCAGTGTTCCTAAACTTACTATTTTTCAGATAGTTTATTTATTTATATCCGAAATGCTGCCCCCTCCTGTCTTGCACAGTTCTTCCCCATTCTCCCACCCCCTCATCTCTGAGAGGGCAGTCCACCCCCAACCCCTGAAGCATACCCCCACCCTGATGGAACAAGTCTGCAGGATGAGGCACATCCTTTCCCACTGAGGTCATTTCTACACTGCCTTTAGTGAGGTATATGAATATTGGAAGGGAAAGTAGTCTCTTAGGAAAATCTGTAAGCTTCTATATGGTTCATTAAATATACTTTGATAGAATAATTACAGCTTATGGTGGTGGGAATATACCAGATTTTTTTGAATTTTTATAAAATATATTTTTTCCTAGGTGTGATATTCCTGCTTTGTATAATAATCTGGATGCTTCACAAGACACTTTATTTTCTGCTCAGTTTAGTCAAGAAGAATCAATGTAAGTATAAAACTTTTATGAATAATTTTTTAGTTATATAATTAAAAATAATCTAATTTGTCTAATTATTTATTTATCTTAGGGAAGGCCTCACTTTAACTGAAAAACCGAAAGAAGATGCCAAGATAATTAAGGTATGAGCAGTGTTTGAACTTCAGGGTTTCTGTAATCATTCTTCAGTTATGAGATCTTGTTAATTATAAGGTTGTAAATTATAAATGCAGATCTTTATTTCATTAATTGTTAAAATGTATACCAGTCTCCTGACTCTGAACCATATACTTGCAGAATTGTACATATGTATGCATTTTAAATACATCGTAAGTAACTTTGCAATTGGAAGCATTAAGGTAGTGTCTCAGGTAGCCCAGGATGTCTTTGAACTGGTATGGAACCATAGTTCCTCTCAGTTACCTGATCTCCTGCCTTTTCCATCGGTCTTGGCCTCAGTGAGGCTTTAACTGAACATCAGTTTAAAGTATGTTAATATTTCTTTACTGGTACTTTTGTAACTTTAGCAGAGTTTATTCTTAAGTTTCCTAAGAAAGTTTTAATTACCACAGTATTATATTTAATTTTCCTAAGTAAGTGGGTTTTTTTCTATGTGCTTTTATATAGGAAGAGCAAATGGAGAGTGCCATTTTCATTCCTCAAGATGCCCCAGAAAACTGTACAATAGATCAACATCCTGAGAAAGCTTCTTTACCAAATTACGGTGGCTCTGTTGCTGAAACCAATCCAGAAACTCTGAGCACTGGTTTTGATGCTAGAAAAGAAATGTTAATTTCATCAAAGATGTCAGCTGAATGTTCATCTAGTTCAGAAACTACAGTGGTTAGCAGTAGTTCAGTTTCTAATGCCACTTTTTCTGGAACTCCACAGCCTACAAGTCGGAGACAAACCTTTATTACTTTGGAGAAATTTGATGGTTCAGAAACTAGACCTTTCAGTCCATCCCCCTTGAGTAACTTGTCTTCCACTGTTACAGTGAGAAACAACCAAGATAACACAACCAAAACTGATATGCCACAAAAAGCAAGGAAAAGAGAAGTGACTCACTCAAAATCTGATTCAGAAAAATTAGCGAATGGAGGTAAGAAGTCAAGCAGGAGGTGGAGTAAAGCTGAGCAGTCAGTTAATAAAAAGTTTAAGCCTTCACCGACATCTGAACAGGAAGAACAGTCATTGGAAAACCCTCCTGATTTGCTCAGTTCAGCAGAATGTGTATCAGAAAATCATGATCATCCTTCCGAAGCTACTCTAGAGCATGAAGATCGAGATCCTAGAGCATCAGTGGAAAATGCTTCATTGGAAGACTTAACAGAAGGAAAAAACGTAGGCATTAATAAGGACTCTAAAGAAAGTGCATCCCCAGTTGTAGCAGCAACAGAACAAACAGTAAATGAAGGGAGTCAAGCTGCTGCAGCAGCTCCCAATCCAAAAACACTCAGACGGTCCTCAAGGCGGCGTTCAGAAGCAGTAGAGTCTTCTGGTGACAGCCAGGAGAAGGAAAGTGGTCAACAAAAAAGGGAAAGACGAAAAGAAGAAGAAAGGACAATTTCAAAGAGTCCATGTCATATCAAAGATGATAAGTTGCCCAAGCAAAAACTAACGGCTGAGCCACCTATACTGGAAAATTTAACTGAAAAAGAAAATAGTTTACAGGAGAGAACTTTAGGGGAACCCAGCGCTAATGTTGAAATCGACCAAAATAGAAGAAAACCTGACCTTGAGACCATTAGCTCTGAGGGAGGTGGTGGCACCTTGGACAATGTAGATAAGTCATCTGAGAAGCCTTTAAGAGGTCGGACACGTTATCAAACAAGAAGAGCTTCTCAGGGTTTGATTTCCGGTGTTGAAAACTCAGAATCTGATAGTTCTGAGGCAAAGGAAGAAGTTTCTAGAAAGAAAAGATCAGGAAAATGGAAAAATAAAAGTAGTGACAGTGTTGATATTGAAGAGCAAGAAGAAAAAATGGTTGAAGATGAAGTTATGAAAACTGCAAGTCAGACACATTATGGTCAGGCAGTTCCTGATGATATAAATGCAGCAGCTCAGATTTGTGAAAAAAATATAAATAATAATAGGGCAATCCTTCAGGATTCTTCTGGGTCTATAGATTCACTGCAAGTTTCACTTACAGGCGAGGACAAAAGTAAGACTAGCAAATGTTTAGACAGTTCACTTGTAAGTCTACCTGTGCCAGAATCAAACCTCAGGACTAGAAATGCCAGTAAGAGATTATATAAACGAGATACTGATAGTAATGTGGGGGCATCAGACATGTCTATGTCTCCTGAAAAATGCACCCAAGTAGTTGAATGCCAGCACAAGAGAAGTAGGAGAGTCAGGAGGTCTAAAAGTTGTGACTGCTGTGGAGAAAAATCACAGTCCCAGGAAAAGTCATTTACTGGGTTAAAGAACACAGAAAGTTCTGCCATGAAGAGCTTGGAGACAAAAAAGACAGATCTACAAATGCCTGAGACTGCACCTGAAACTCCGGAAGCCAGTGAGCATGCTGAAACAAAGTCGGTAGGCAAACAGCCTGTTGTGAATTTTCATTTGGGTCTTGAAGAGATTTCAGCTACTGGTGATCTAATTAAATCTGAAGCTAAATTGGAAAAAGATAGTAAAAATTCCCTTCCTTCTGAACCAGTAAATATGAAAGAAAAAACTTACGATACAGATGCTAGTGAAGCAGTATCTGAAATCCAAGAGCCATGTAGTGAGGAATACAATGCTCCTGAGGACCCATGCTTAAGTGACTGCAAGGACATTTCACAGAAGTACCCTTTAGATAACAAAGCAGAAAGTCCAGAAGCTATTCTGCAAAAAGAGTTGGACATCAGCAATGTAGGAAAGGCATGCAAAGTAATGGATGGGTCCAGTCCAGAGGGAGTTGAAAGTATAGAATCCAGTGTGAGAAAGGACACATTTGGAGCTGCTGTCTCTGAAAAAAAGAGTACCCAAATGGATGTTTCTGTAGATGTGGCAACAGAGGAAGATAATAAAAAAGATGAGTGTGAAGCAATCACAACTGAAGTGAATGCTGAAGGAGTAGCCACTGAGGACTTTAATTCAAGTATGGGTCTTTCTGATACTACTACACCTGTAAGTAAGGATGTTCAGGCTGAGCATCCAGCAAGTGGGGACCTAGAGGGGGATAGCAATGGATCTGAATCAGGCTCATGTGAGGAAGTGAACAAAGAAATGGAAAGTTACAAAGCACAGATGAACACTGAAATTGACAATGCCAGGGTAAAGGATATGGACATGATTGCCAGCACCTCTAAATCTGAAGAAGCACTGATTGGGAGACTTGATGTCGACACTGAGGGCTTTGTTAGCGACATTGAAATGAGTTCTGGAGAAGGAACTGGTAAATGCAAAACTGAAACAAACATTGAACTTAATAAATTAGATGAAACAAAAATAGGTGGTAATCAAACTACAGTGGGAAATGAAACTCTGCAGGAAGTTTGCTTTACTTCAGAGAAAGTGGAGGAATTACCACAGCCTCTGATACCCGAAGTGACTTCTGAACTTGGAGCAGAAAGCAATAATGTATCCCCTATCAAGTTAGAGCTGGATCCTTCCTTTGGATCAGCAAGTGAAAGTCCTAGTGGTGTGCAGGCGCGCTGTGTCTGGTCGCCTTTGGCTTCTCCATCCACAAGCATTTTAAAGAGAGCACTAAAAAGATCCCAAGAAGATGAGATCTCACCAATTAACAAGGTAGGAGGAATGACACTGTAATGCATCTAATGTTTGCTTGAAACATGTGGTCTCTATGTGAAACATAGTAAAGGACAAGGTATTAGGATCCTGGCCACTCACCATGGAAAGGACAGGAGGGTTTCAGATAGTCTTGCACCTCACACTCAAGAACTTGATGCAGATGTGCACATGGGACACAATGGGTAGCTCTCCTTTAGGATTTTCCTTTTCTATAATTCGTGGAACCAGATTAAGAAGGCAGGCAACACTGTTGTTGATCAGAAAGCTTAGCACTGGGGCTGGGGATTTAGCTCAGTGGTAGAGCGCTTACCTAGGAAGCACAAGGCCCTGGGTTCGGGGTCCCCAGCTCCGAAAAAAAGAACCCCCCCAAAAAAAAAAGAAAAAGAAAAAAGAAAGCTTAGCACTTAATACATGTTTGGACTTAGTAATATAAAAAAGTTCTAAGGCAATTAAAATAATTTATAACTACCTCATTTTTTTCTTAATCGTTATCCCCCCTTTTCTATTGTGGAGATTAAATCCAGAGGCCCAGGCTTTCATTTTTTGAGATATGTTAAGTGCATGCCAACAAATCACTTCTCCCCTATCAATATTTAGTTTCTGTTTCTTTTTGAGGTTGGGGGAATTCAGTGCACAATGTTGAGTATGATTGCTCTATGGCACATACTTTGTCACTGAGAGATTCCCAGGTCTTAATGTCTATTTCTCCAGCACTGATCTATATACACATTTGAAGAGTTTGAGGAAAAAATGGATTATCTAGATAATTTACTTTAGCTTTTGCGTCTTTTGCTTACATAGGTTGCTGAATGAATAAAAAGACTGTAGCCTCTGCTTGCCATAAAACATGCCCTCAGCTTAGCAAAACATGTCCTCAAAAGATGTCATATTGATCTTTTCAACTTAATCTTGAAATTAGTATCTGATACTATAGATCATATATGTAGAATATATTTGAACATATTTGTATATTGTGATTGACAAGCATGTATGTTTTTTAATCTTTCTTGGGTGTGGGAACTTCTGTCTTCCACGCTGACCTTGAACTGTCATTTATGCCCCAGCTAGGGTTATAGTCTATTTCATAACCATTGGCTAACAAGTATAAGATCTATTTTTACTATTTTTAGTTACACGTATATGCATGAGTGTATTAGGATATGTGCACAGGAGTGCAGGTATCAAGTTATGGGCAGTTGTAAGCTGCTTAATGTGGGTGCTAGGACTTTTGAAGTGTAGTATGTGCTTTTTTTTTTTCTTTTCCTTTTTTTGATTTTTTGAGACAAGGTTTCTTTGTGTCCTGGCTGCTATGGATCTGTTCTGTAGATGGGGCTGACCTGCAACTCATTGCCTGCCTCTACCCTACCTTCACTTCCAGGAGTGCTGGGATTAAATGCATGCACATAACTGCCCAGCTGCGGTGTGAACTCCTAACTGCTGGAGTCTTCTCTCTACTTTTAGTTTTACAATCTGGAAAGTCACATTGAAAATGCTTCTGAGACTTCCGAGATGAAATCCTTTAGGAAAATAAACGGCTCTTGATTTTGTTTGTTAGCTTTTATTTTCATGACAAAGGGCTTCACTGTGCAGCTCTGGCTCTCCTAGAGTTAACAAATTGGTAGCTATATGCTTTTTTTTGTTTGTTTTAACAAAGGGTAGTAAGGCAGTTACAAGATGACAGAATTCTGAATTCATCAGAAGGCTTATACAGCTTAACTAGCTATTACTACTGTACTACTGTTTGGTAGGAAATTAGATTTAGTGTGTTCCCACCCCCCTTTTAAAAGATAGGGCCTTGCTATGTATCCTGGCTATCCTGGAACCTACAGAGACCCTCCTGCCTCTACCTCTTACTAATGCTGGAATTAAAGGTTTTTTTTTAAACTACTCGAAGCAGATTTAATGTCTGTTCTAAATAAAATAGGATAACATTTCTGAAGCAGCTACTTACAGGTTACCCATTCTTAAGAATCAATCCTAGTAGATATATGAGATCTCTATAGCTAATAGCTCAATGTGAACATATTGTAGACCTTTAGAAGAAGCCAAATTAGCCACAGTGAGGTTAAGCCACAGTATTTGTATTGCCTTCAAAGAGTTTAGGGTAGGGGCTCTGGAGATAAGCTTGGGTGGTGTGGTGTGTTTGCAAGGTATGCATAAGGACTTGAGGTCCAATTTCTAGAACCCATATTTAAAGGAAAAATCCCGGGCTGGGTGGCATGTGCTACTTACTAATCTCTGTCTTGGGAAGACAGATAACCATATTTCTGGGGTCTGCTGCTTAGTAAGCCTAGGCCATTGAGAAGCATCATCACACAAAATAAGTTGTACAACACCTGAGCAATCACTCTGTCACCTCAAAGTTGTCCTCTGACTTCTACATGCAAACATTCACAAGTTTACAACGATGATTAATAAGATATACCAGAAACTAGTTGCTACTATCTATTAATCTGTAAATACAGTTTATTGGTCAACTAAAATCAAATTATTTAGGATTTTTAAGAGATTTCGTTTTTATTGGTGTGTATGTTTGTATATGCAAAAGCTCCTGGCGAGGTCAGAAGAATGTGTATCAGATCCCTTGGAGCTGGAGTTACAGACTTCTGTAGAACTGACTTGGTAATGTTGGTGCTAGGATTTGAACTCTGGCTGATATGATTATGCAGTTGGTGCTTTTAATACCTAAGTTGTGTCTCTTGAGCTCTTGTTTTGTTCTTTGAGGCTGAGGTTTCACTATGTAGTTCCAGACTGACCTCAATTGGTGTGGTCTTCTGCCCCAGTCTCCTGATTGCTGGGACCACAGTTATGTACTGCCACTTCTGTGCTTTGTTTTTTAGACAGAATCTCACTATGTATCCCTGACTGATCTGGAAATCTATACTGTTCAGACCAGGCTGACCTCAAACTCATAGACATCTACCTGCCTTTGCCTCTTGGGTACTGTGATTGAATGTGTGCACAATCACACTCTGCATATTTATTTGTGCATTGTTGATTTAAAGAGTTTGATGACTATAGAAGTAGTGTAGTATGTAATTTGAATGGACTGCAATATTAGGCAGTATCTGAAAGATGGAACAGTTGTGCAGGAGGGTTCTAGTAAAATAAGTTTGGAAATACTTGGTTTTGCACAAACTCAAGGTGTTGTCTTCTTAATGAAAACTATCCCGTACTTTCAGGTTAGACGTGTCTCATTTGCAGATCCAATATACCAAGCAGGATTGGCAGATGACATTGATAGGCGCTGCTCTGTTGTTAGGTCTCATTCTTCAAATAGCTCTCCTGTAATAAAAAAGTGTTAAAACTTCACCTACTTCACACTCTAAGGTAAGTTATAGTCTTCAAAATATGCATATGTCTTTATATATAAACTTGTATTTGAAGATAAGAAACAGTCTGCTTTGGATAGATTGATTTTTTATGGAGAAGGTTGAGGCCAGTCAGTCAACTATATCTCACAGGTAAATTAATAGTTTATCCTATTCTATTTTTATTTCCTAAATTTTTACAAAGGTAATTTTAGTTGTACAATTTAACTTGTAACGTTATAGTTGTCTGGGGTTCTGAGTGCCTTTTTTTTTTTCTCCACTTCTATCCAGCATAATACCACTTCAGCCAAAGGATTTCTGTCCCCAGGATCACAGAGCTCTAAATTTAAGAGCTCAAAGAAGTGTTTAGTAAGAAGTGCTTTAGTTTTTATGTAATTTTATACTTTATACTTTCAGTCCTGTAACCTCTACTTAATGGCTTTTGACATTTATTTTAAGATTACAGAAATGGCCCAAGAATCCATGCTATCCCCAACAGAAAGTGTTTACCCAGCTTTGGTGAACTGTGCAGCATCAGTCGACATCATTTTACCTCAGATTACATCAAACATGTGGTAAGTGGTTATTTAAGCTTATGGTTCATATTCTGAGGAGTAGGCATTTGGACGTTTATATTTGTTTTTCATCTTCATTTTGAGTCATAGTTTTGCTAAAATTTCCCAGTTTGAGAAGGGGAGTATGTGCTGCTAATAAGAAAGCTGAGGTAGGATTACCAGTTCATGGCACGCCTGAGATGTAGTTTGATGGAGTAGTCTGGCACTAGGGTTGAAGCTCAGTTGCCAGACTGCTTGTTTAGCATTGATGAGTGTGTAAAATTCATCCTCAGTACTGCAGAAGCCAGAAGTGCTTTTGCAGGTGCGCTGAGGCCAGCTCAAGGGCATCCTCTGACACATGGTGAGTTTAAGGCCCGAGTCCCACTGGATTGTTGATTTAATTTCTAAGACTTGGGCTGGAGAGATGGTTCAGCAATTAAGAGCACTGACTGCTCTTCCAGAGGTCCTGAGTTCAATTCCCAGAAACCACATGGTGGCTCACAACCATCTGTAATAAGATCTGGTGCCCTCTTCTGGTGTGTCTGAAGACAGCTACAGTATATTTATATACATAAAATAAATAAGTACAAAAACATTTAAAATTTTTCTAAGACTTACAATGTGAAGGGACATAAAAATAAAAGACCTTACTGAGGTTCACCTGTATGAACCCATGTTCATATATAACATACAGAGCATGTGTTCCAAAGAGTTCTTGATTTTTGGACCCTTTCTTTCCTCCCTTCATACAAACTAGGATTATAGGATTGAATTGGCTGGGCATGGCTCTGGAGGAATATCTTAATGGTCAAACTTTTCAGTTTGGTATTTATTCCTCTCACACATTTTTGCTTTCAAAAGTAAAACATGTGTATCCTGGTATGAATAAAGGCTTCGTGTTTGCATATTTTTGTATATGTATCTTGTTTCATCCTATTTTAGACCCTTTTAGCAATAGAAGTATCATTGTATATTTATGAAGCTTAGTCCACAAAATTTGTAGAGCTAAGTAGGTAGTTTCATATAGGTAGGCCTCATTGAGGGTCTTTCATGCTTCAATTTAATCTTGTTTCAATCTTGTTAGAAATGTAATTAGCATATTTTAAATTTATATATACATGTTTTGCTTGCATACATATATATATGTATACACACACACACACACACACACACACACACACACACACACACACACACACACACACACACACACACACACACACACACACACACATACCTACACCATGTGAGGCTGGTACCTGTGGAGGCCAGAAGAAGGTGTCAACATTCCTAGAACTGGAGTTGAAATGTGTCCCTGAAGTGCAATAAGTACTCTTAACCACTGAGCTATCTCCATTTCCAGACAAGCAAATCTTAAGAAAATTGGTAAGTGTTGTTTGGGAAATTTAGAGAATTTCTTTAATTACTAGACTGATAATCAGAACATAATTCCTCAGTAAGAAACTCCTTATATTCTCCTCCAGAGAACTGTGTGAGACATACATACAGAATATAGAAGGAAGTCACATTAAAAAGGGTCTAGAATAGGATAAGTTAAAATAACAAAACTGCATACATCTGATGAAGGACCTGATCATAGACAGAAAGCTGAAGTGAAGGCATGTTGCGTTCCTCCTGTGTTACACTGTGCTTACCTTGTAAACACCGCAGAACACATCATTGGTGCTGCTATTAAAGAAGCTAGAGGAGAATTAAGTTCACTAGGTGTTTGCTTATTGCACTGTATGGGTTAGGTGGAGTATGTGTAAACTGAGTTTAAGTGGAGAAGTGCTCACAGATAATGTATCAGTAAAAGCTTAATTATGCTTTTCCTTTTCAAAAGGGCAAGAGGTCTTGGACAACTTATCAGAGCCAAGAATATAAAAACGATTGGTGATTTGAGTACGCTTACAGCATCTGAAATAAAAACTCTTCCTATTCGTTCTCCAAAGGTGTTTAATGTAAAAAAGGCCCTCAGAGTATACCATGAACAACAGGTAAACACTTGTCTTTTGTCTGCGTGTATGTCTGTTTACCATGTGTGTACTCTATTCTTGAAACTACTTGATTTTTTATTATTTTTGATACTTAAAAATAAAGCATTTTGCTGACAGGTTAATTATAAAAGCAAGCAAAACCCAGAAACTAAACTACTAATTTGCAATGTCACAGGTAGAATTTCTGAAATTAACAAACAGTATTTTTTTTGTGTGTTGGGTTGCCTGTATGTACTGCATACATGCAGAACCCTGTGGAAACCCAGAGTGAAAGATCCTTTGGAACTGGACATTAAAGCAGGTTCTGTACACAGGCACGCATTCATCCCCATGTGACTAAGTCAGTAAAAATGCTGTTATCACTAACAGTAATACCTTTATCAAAGGAGGTTTGTTTATACAGACCCATTGTTTCCGGGTTTTTGTTTTTACTTTGTGAGACAGGGTCTTGTATTCTTGGCAGTCCATGAACTCCAACACAGAGATCTTTTGCCTTCGCCATCTTAGGGTTCATATAAAAGTGTGTGCTGCCGTGGCTGGCTTCCCATTATGTTTACTACTAATGGGTTCTAGCAGTAGCTATGAAGGCTTTCTATGTGTTTAAATCTATATGTTGGATGTATCATGTTTATGTGTATGTAGATTTCTGAAAAGCTCTAATAAGATTTAATATAAAATTTTATATAAATGAAATTGATCCATGCAGTCTATTGTTAATAACTAAGTATATTAAATATATATCATTCCTATGATTAATTTAATATTGAAATTAAGAAAATTCTCCAAAATGAAGAAAATCCGTTACTCTTCATTTCCATTCCCCATCCCTTGGCATTTTTTTCTATAGGCTTACTTACTCTGGACATTGTTTAATATTGGAATTAATACTAAGTCTGGTTGGTGGTTATACGTTTATTATTAATCTGACTTTCTTTATAGCTGAAAAGTATTCCGTAGATCTACCACATTTTCTTTATCCATCCCTCAACTGATGGGCTTATGGGCTGCTTTTCTCCTTTGGTTTTCATAAGAAACCCTCTTAAGTTTTTATGTGGCCATATTTGTATTTCATTTGTGCCATTGTATAGGACTGTTGAGTCATGAAAACTTTGAACTATTTCTTTGAGCAGTAGTCCATGAAACCTGGGATACTCATACTTTAGTTATGCTTTTGGCCTGTGCTTAGGACATTATGCATAGTGAGTGAGCAGTGCTCTAACAGTGAGGTATCCATAGCTTTGATAATGAAAGGTTTCCAGAGTGCTGGGATCAGAATTCTCCACCACACTGCTGCCGCACTAGATATGAGCAGTTTTAGTAAATCTTTTTAACAACGTTAACTGAGTTGACTTTGGGGCATTTCATGTCATTCCTGTTAAAAATATGTTTTATTATTTCTGTTACTGTTTTAAATGTATAATCAAGATGAAATCTCGTGGACTTGAAGAAATTCCAATTTTTGATATTTCTGAAAAGGCAGTAAATGGGGTAGAGAGCAAGACCCTCTCCACGGATGAAGAAAGGTTTGCCTCAGGTATGCTAGCCAAGCACGTTAGTTTCGTATGGAACAAACTGTCTTGGAAAACATAACTTTGTTAATGCTTTTACATGTTTTAAACAAAGGTTATTTTTAGTATATATTTGTATATATTTGTATGTATTTGTGTGCTTTTGTTCTCCTGGGACTAATATTAGAGCAGTTGTGATTTGCCATGTGACTGCTTGGAAATGAATCCTGGTCCTTTGGAAGGACAGGCTTTTAAGTACGGAGCCATTTCTCCAGGCCAGTGCTTTAGTTTTAATTTGACCACAACTATTAATTCACCATATCCCTGTCCCCTTCCCCCCTGCCAAGTACATGAGGGGAAAACCTTTTTTAATTTTAAGTGTGTCTAACTGGTTTTCTCTAATCATGTCAGTGTCAAGTCCTTCAAGGCATAGATAAGGATATTGACAGTTTGTTCGGTTATTTTATGCAGAGTAACAAGCTGTGATATATTTTTCTGGCATTGTGTTTTCTTGAGCAAGTGTCCCATATTTTATTTCCTCTCATAATGAACCTGATTGGGGATCAGGGTCAATTTTTAAACTGGTATGGATCTAATACATGTTGTGTGTGTTTTTTCCTCTTCTAGATTTGATTGATCCTGTGACCTTAGATACCCCACTGTCTAAAAATCTTGTGGCACAGATTAGTGCTCTTGCTCTTCAGCTGGACTCGGAAGACCTCTACAGCTACTCTGGAAGCCAGCTGTTTGAAATGCATGAAAAACTTGGGACCATGGCAAACTCTATAATAAGAAATCTACAGTCACGTTGGAGATCGACAGCCCATGAAAATTCTTAGTATTTTAAGAGAAATGTAAAGTTTTTCACCAAGTTATTTTTTGGTTTTTTAGAAATATCCATACCATTTAAAGAAGAAACTTTGTAAAGTTGGTAAAATAACCAAGTCCTGAAAGGCAATGAATTACTAGGTCAGTTTTATAAGTTAATTAGATCTTCCCTACTGTATTTTCTTGGCCAGTACACAATAGTTTTTTAAGAAATTTAAATGTTACTGAAACTTGAAAGCAAAAGAAATATACATACTTTTTTTCATGCTTTAACTCATGCATATTTTGGTATAGTTCATGCAAAAGATTTTAATTAAAATAGAAGAAAAGTTTTATTTACACTTTATTGAATTGATAGAGATGTTTATACTCTTTCAAAATATTTATATTTGTTGTGCCTGGTGGAACACCTATACTGAGATACAGAAGAATGAGAGCATTTCCTGAAGATTACAGCTGTAGAGACTCTGGAACACCAAGTTTCAACTTGTTGGACGTTAAAATAATAATGGCTGAATTCACTAAGATTCTATTCATTTGGCATTGACAAATACGTGTACAGCAGCCTTTGTGAAAATGTTCTCTTAGAAAGTATAGTGTTCAGTCTTAAATGCATGACTTTGTACATTATGTATAGAAGACAATGTTTTTTAATTTATAAAGTTCAGCCTTCATGAATTGCATGAGTTTTTCTGCAGCTTTCTGTGAATACTATTGTTTTGTGTAATAGAAACATTTGTATATATTTAATATCAAAATAACCGTATGGATAGTAAAAGTACTTGGACCTACTGTGGATATTCGTAGGTGTCTTTATCTACAAATAAAGCAACAGATAGTTTTGTATTTAGTTAAAACAGGAGTTTATTTTCTAAAATGTCCAGAATAATTAAAATTATTAGAACCAGAAAATGTTACATGCCACTACCTTTTTTCTTATGGTTTGGAAAAGGATCCCAGCCACTGGAAAATGTGCCTCCCTCATATGTTTCTTCTTAATGGAGAGTTATCCTGGATATTTTTATTGCAGGTTGTACTATAGACCGTCTGTACAGACACCTGGTGTTTCACATAGATTGAAGACTAAACTTGGAAGACATTTGAAACTGCCATTTTTGTATGTATGTTTTTGTCAAGTTAAAAAGATTAGGATATATAATTAAACCATTTGTAAATTTTACCAAGTACTTAGTGCCTGCATTCACACATTTGTTTCATAGGTTTTATTTATTTATTTTGTTTTGTTGTTTTTGAGATACAGTTTCTGTAGCCCAGGCTAGCTCTGAACTTTTATGATCCTCCTGCCTCTGCTGTCTGTTCTGGTATTGCCTGTGTTTGCCACCATGCCCAGCTGTGTTTTGTGTTTCCCCCAGGATATACTTTGCTTGTTTTCTGAGTAAAATCAGTGAGTGATCTTAGTTTCAAACTTAACCTCTACTTAGAAAGACACTGCAATTTAAAGCCATTGCCTTTTGTAGTTTAAGGTCTCCTTTTTTCCAGCAGAGAAACCACCCTGCTGCCGCACCTAAATTAACGTTGGTGGCACTTTTCGTAATCATAAATCATTATAGATATTTTTGGGACTTAGTATATTTACCTACAAAGAGGGTCATAAAAATTGTGGGATTGTTGCACAAGGACTTAGGAGTCAATAATGAAAGAGAAAAAGACTAGTGTTTAAAAACCTTGATAATGATGGTTTGCACGAACACTCAGTGAGTAAGAATGATTAGCCAGGAGTATAGGGATGTATGGAACAGCTCATTGTACAAACTGCATTCTTTAACTCTGGTTTCTCACTTGGAGGTACAGCTAAGTTCTTAGGGGGTTCAAAGTATAGCAGGAGGTGTGGCAAATGGTTTTCTTAAAATTCCTGAATTTAATAAACACATATCTGAGTTAAGCATAGTTCAGTGAGATATGGTAATAAGTCAGTTTATTGAATCTTCATTGTTATATATAAGGATGAATCACCTTATTTTTGATACTCTGGCTTAGCTTTTTTCCCTATTCCTAAAATAGCATTAATATTTCTGAGTGGACCCTAAAGAGTTGTTTTACTGTTCCATGGAACCCCTTTCTTCAGATCTAGAGCAGACTAGATGGCACAGTGAAAATGGTGCTTTCCCCTAATCCTGATTATGGCTTTGAGTTCCATTCTTGATCCACGTGGTAGAAAGATAGTGGTCCCATGACCTCTGTATGTACTTGGTGCACACACATGTACGTGTATACACATGGAAATACGATGTAATTTAAATTTTTAAAAAAGACTTATTTTCTGTGCATGAGTATTTTGTTTGCTTGTATAGATGTGTACCATGTGCATGCCTTGGTGCCTGTGACAGTCAGCAGAAGTCACCTAATCCCTAGGAGCCAGAGTTGCAGACAGCTGTGAGGTACCTTGCGGGTTATGGAGATGAACCCAGGTCTTCTGAAAGAACAGCAAGTGCTGTTAATTGCTGAGCCATCTTTTATCTTTTTTTTTTTTTTTTTAAGACGGTATAAAGTGTATTTTTCATGTCTCTGAATATAGTTAATTTTTGTTCAAACTGAGTTCATTACTGAAGATGCCATTCTGTTTTAGCAAGTTAAACTACTGAGTACTGAAGGGTCTTAGATTGCATTTCAAGTAGTGGTAATGAGTCTAATTAATAGGGCTGATGTAGTTTCTAAGTAGAATTTAAGTCTAAAGATTAAAAGTACATTGTTGAATGACATCGTTCTTGGACTCTTTTAGTACAACTTAAAGGTAGCCAGGAACTCACATATTTAGAATGCCAATAATTTAAATTTTTAATTGGATGCTGAACACAGTGCTTACGCCTGTAATTTCAACACTTGGGAGGCTGAGGTCTCTTTGTGCTGAGGTCAACTTGGTCTACAGAAAAGAACCTCTTTAAAAACCCGATAATTTGGGGGAAATAGAGTATTAAAAATACATTAACGTTCTGCAAAAAGTAGCTGGAGAGTTTGGTTTAAGATACAGATATGAAAATTATAAAGGATTGGTTCTGAAGTTGATGGAAATACTTAATACTGTTACTGGCTATGCTTCCAGACATGACTGATTAAGACTCAGATTTCATTTTATTATTTGTATTTGATTTTAGAGGCAGTTTGTCAGGTCCACAAGCTGTAGAACAATTGTGGGCATTATTGGCTCAGGCAGAAACCTATGCTTATTTCCAAAACTCTCAGGCTGGCCTCTTGCTTTAGCCTCCCAAATGTTTCAACATTTAATAGGCGTCCTAATTTTGCGGTGTCTGACAACTTAGTTAACTTATGTCTGTGTTGTGCCTGGCTTTATATATTGCTCTTTGGTAGTATCCATTAAAGTCCCATGCCCTTTAAGTTTTAGTTTTGTAGTTCCTTTTAAAAGTGCTCTTACCAGCTATGTGACTTCACTGAGTTCTTAGAATAGATGGTAAATGTTACAATTTTGTCACAGCATTTCTTCCTATATAGAATAAACCTTTCTTCAATTAAAACACATGACCCGATCTAAGATGTAAAAAAGAACAACCTCTATCATGTAACGTCTATGCTTCTGTTATAGAAGAAGGAAAGTTATCTTTCCGGTTTGTAATTGGGTATAGAACTAACTTTTTAACATTAACACATGCTTGTTAGTACACAGGGAAGTGGTAGAGGGGCAGGGGCAGGGGCAGGAAAGCTGAATTTGGTTTTGAGGCAGTCTTACTTTAGTCTCAGCTGGCATCAAACTTAGGGCAATCCTCCAGCTTCAATCAAAAATAAGTTTGAAACAAGGTTTTTTGTTGTAGGCCTGGCTTCCCCTATAGATTAGGCTGGCTGGCCTTTTGGAGAGATCAGGTTGCCTCCAACTTCCCTGTGTAGGCATTAACAGTGTGCACTACCCCACGACTCTCACTTAGCCAAAAATTTGATGATAAAGCCATTTGGTGGAAGGACAAACAATCCTATAGTTTGAAAATAGTGGTTGTTTGGAATGTTTTTCTATCATGCATAACACAGTACCTTTTCCCAATTAATATGATTGACTGTTTTAAACGATACAGTTGGGGTGTGTTAAGCAGCTTGTCTAATTTTAGCCATGGGTAGAGACAGGAGCAAGAGATCAAAGTGAGAAAACTATTTTATACATAGTTTAATAAATGTCTAAAGCATTTTAGTTTTTATATAAGAATTCTCTTAAGAAACTGGAATCGAGTGTAGAAGGATAGCTTAGTCAAGCAAGTGATGCCTTACCTCCTGCGTTTCTGTGTATGTGTATGTGCTTTGCCTGTGTTTATGTGTATGCATCATGTATATGATGTGTCCACAGAGGTCAGAAAAGAGGGCACATCTTCTGGAACAGATGGTTGTGATGCTAGGAATTGAACTTGGGTCCTTGAGAAGAGCAGCCAGTACTCTTAGTTACTGAGTCATCTTTCCAGCCCCACTTTCTCTTCTTTTAAACAATTGGGAAGACTTTTTTATAGGTATTTTGAAGCAGATGAAGAAATAGTTCTTTCTATATTCGAGTATCCAGAAGTAGTAGTGTGGCAGTCAGGCTGTGTTTGGCTGCTTTGGATAACAGTTAAGTAATCTGAAATTAGCTTACAGTCCTCAAGTATTTATTTGCCTCTTAATTTATAAGAGTTTGTCGGTCCTCGTTAACCGGATGATTTTGTTCATGTTTGGTATGTGGTCAGTTTAGTTCCTGCCAGGCTGGTCTGAGCTCCTTTTCGATTATCCTGAAAGTTTGCCTTCATAAGCTCATCCTGGCTGTGAGTGCTTCCCTCGTGTTCTAATGCACATGTAGTGTGAAACAACTACTTACTTTTGGTGAGGCAGTTGCTTTCAGTCCATTTTAAACACTGTTCTGCTAATAGCCTTAACAAATTTGGACTAGTCATTTGTTAATATTTTGCTGCCCTTTGGGTAAAGTTTAGTTTATACTCAAAAGTATATTTGATATTTTCTAACTTTAAATTAAAATTTAACAGAAATGTCTGTTAATTCTATTAACAACACTAGTAGCAGAGAAATAAGGGCACCATTCTAAGGGGCTGTGTTATTAGCAGTCTTGGGAACGGGCAGTCCTACTCTTAGTGTGTCAGGCACATGATTGTTGAGAATCTTTGCTTCATAGTAAAATTTCTCATGAGTAGTTGGGAGTTGGCTGTAATAATTTGCCATTTGAGACTGATTATTTTTAAATGTACTTTTATTTAAAATAAAAGTATAAAACTAATTTCTGGTGCTTGTTTTTGTTTCTTGATTTTGATATCTGGTTTGTATTATTGAGACCTGAAGGAAGTAAGAATAACAAGATTCAGTACCAATATTTACAAGCATTATGGCATGGCAACAAAAAAATCACCCCCTCACCCTCCCATTTTCCTGGGTTGCTATGTAAAGTTCCTGGTTTGTTCTGTTCTGTTTCATAGGTTTCTAAATTCATAGTTATTAAATAATATGTTATAAAATTCTGCATTATTTATGTTCCAGTGTTTGTAGGCACAAAACTAGGGTCATTTGAACTATGATCATTTGGAAAGCAGTAACCTCTATTCAGAGACTATATCAGTTTGGTTTGGTCTGTAGACAGGTTTCTGGGGGCATTTCCTGGTTAATGATTGAGGTGGGAGAGACCAGCCTTCTGTGGATGGTGCCACCCTTGGACAGTTAGTCCCAGATTGTATGAAAGACGGGCTGGTTGAACCAGAGTTTCTCCATGGTCCCTGCTCCATTCCTGTCTCCAAGTCCTGTTCTGCTTGAGTTCATACCCTGATTTTCCTCAGTGATGGACTGTGAGCAGTATGTATTAGTTATGTTTCTATTGCTGTGATAAAATACTGTAACCAAGGTAACTTATAAAGGCTTAATTGAAGCCTACAATTGTAGAGGGATTGATATTCATCATGGTGGGGGACTTGTTTGAAAGAGGCATGGCACTGGACCAGCAACTGAGAACTCACATCCTGATCTGTCTAAATATCGCTGGGGACAGGGGGAAGCTTTTTGCGAAACCTTAAGACTTTCCCTCAGTGCTCTACCACCAATGAAACACTTCCTAATCCTTCCCTCCTTCCCAAACAGCCAACAGGATATTCAGATACCCACAAGCTTTATGGGACACCTTATTCAGATCATCACTGCATGTAAGCTGACTAAATCACAATGAATATCCCCCACCCCCCAACAAAGCCAGGGGTTATGGCACTGGCACCCCTTTAATCTCCCAGCACTTGGGAGGCAGAGACGGGGGATCTCTTTTAAGTTCAAGGACAGCTAGAGAGCTACATAGAGAAACCCTGTACCAGATTTAAAAACTCTGACCAGAACAGAAATTGGTAATAGAAGCTTGGGATATTGCTGCGACAGACCTGGACATGTTTTCCCATAACATGTTTGGAAGTATTGAATGGGAAAGCCATTGATTGTTGTGTGGACACTTAGAAGACAGGAATGCTCACAGAAATGCAGGTGATTGCGCCTTTTTTTGGTGAGGTTTCAGAAGGAAATTTGAGACCCTCAAGTACTCATTCATTTGAGTAGTGTTTTTTTTTTTTTTTTTTTTTTTTTTTTTTTTTTTTTTTTTTGGAGCTGGGGACCCAACCCAGGGCCTTGCACTCACTAGGCAAGCGCTCTACCGCTGAGCTAAATCCCCAACCCCTTGAGTAGTGTTTTATATTAAGAATCTGTCTTCAGATCAGTTAAGACTGAAGACTCTGTAATGCTTTAGAACTCCAGAGACTAGAACCATTGATTTTACTGAGAATTGATGTTGTCTAGCTGGGGTTGAGAACTCAGTGAAGGCCAGCATCACTGAGGTGAAATATGGTTAAGTATTTTCTTGTGTTCAGCAACTAGTTGTGGTCCTGAGGGCACCAAGGAGTCATCTCAAGCTCTCAGTTGAGTAAATCCCACATTCAACTAGCGTGGAAGCTAAGAGATTGAAGAGATTGAAGCTAAAGACACTTGTAAATTGGAGAGTCCAGAACTGTTGTAGGTGTGAAGTGAAGCCAGCCTAAAATTACAAAAAAACATGATGGACTGGGGTTGTTTTTCTTTTTTTTGTTTTTTTTTGATTTGCCTATTGACCTGAGATTTGGGTATAAGGAAGGGTTATAGTTAAACAGTGATGGTTGTGTGTGTCAGACTGACAAGGATTCAGTTGGGCTGTAGTTTTTCTTAGCTTGTCACAAATGAACCATTTGAAAAGAGGGAACCTCAGCTGAGCATGCCTGTGTCAGATGGGCCTGTAGACAAGTTCCAGTTATTTTCTTTCTTTTCTTTTTTTAAAGAAATACTCTGTGAGTATACTGTTAATCTTTAGACACACCAGAAGAAGGCATCAGATCTCCTTACAGATGGTTGTGAGCCACCATGTGGTTGCTGGGAATTGAACTCAGGACCTCTGGAAGAGCAGTCAGTGCTCTTAACCACTGAGCCGTCTCTCCAGCCCAACTTTTTTTTTTTTTTTTTTTCTTAATTGGTATGGGAGGGACCAGCCCAGATGCTCCTGGGGTGTATAATAGGAGGACAGGCCAAACAAGCCATAGGGGTCAAACCAAGTAAGGAGCTTTCCACCGTGGCCTTCAACTTAATTCTTGCTTCTTCCTACCTTGAGTTCCTGACTTGGCTTCAAGTTGCTGAGGTCAATGGCAAGGATCACAGAAAGCAAGCTAACAGCACTGATCAAGTTCTGGGCCTCTTTCCATGCTTTCTGGTCATGTCCTAGCAGAGCAGGGTTTGGAGGGGAGCGGCTTACAGAATCATCACTCAAATCTTTGTCTTTAGTATCTCTTTTGGTGTGCCTTTTTGCCCACATTTACTTCCCTTGAAAGGACAGCAGACCTATTTTGCTAAACTCATCTAAACATGAATGAAGCAGGGCGGGGCATGATATAATCCAGAACATTTAAGCATGAGTTAATTTTTTCCTCTTTATACAATAAAGGTGAAATAAGTGGTCTTGAGGTCCTCTGCAGCTTGGTAGTCCTGCTTGTAGTGGAGATGACTCGGGATGCTCCCACTATACTGGGAAATAGAATAAGCAGATGTGGGGAGGGGAAGCCCCAAGGTGGGGATTGCGTGAAAGTTGTGATGGGTGAAAGGGAAAGGGTGTCAGTTTCTAGGATGTGGTTAATGTTAGGAATCCTCTGTGGGATTATTGTGAAATCTCACTAGCTAGATTTACTTGAAGTTATGGGAGGAGTGAACTGGTTGGCTGGGAAGCAAACCAGCAAGATTAAACATTTTTGAGGATAGCGGATAGAGGAGGGTTCTCTACTTCTGTATATACATTGCAAATTTTTAAGGCTTTAAGGAAAATCTAAAATTAGATTTGTTTATATTAGCAGCTGATAAATATGACTAAGACATATAGAAATGCTCAGCTCATTGTACTGAATGTGTAGCAGATACTTTAGGTATTGCCAGAATTTAATGATAGCTGCTGAGTTTCCCAATATCTGCTCGCCCCAAGTAGGAGCCAGTGAGTGAGTACACATGTACCTAAGTGTAAGTGAGCTGGTGATGGTTACAGGAGTCTAGGAATACCATCCAGCACGTACAACAACCTCATGGGAACTGCATTATGGCTTGCTTCCTCTTCCTGTATACTCTATTGTCCCAAATCTCCTGCAACTGTGGCAATCCCAGGAGTGTCCTATGACCTTTCCCTTCCTCCTACTCCAGAATGTTAATAATTCTGCTTTTGTTCCCATAGATCCAGCTATTGCTTTTTTTTTCTCAGTTGATTGACAGGGCTTCCTGGCCCATGATAATCTCTATATTAAGTTATCATAGTTGACCCAGAGGAACATTGCATAATGTGATTAATGCTTACTTTAACTCGGATTTTCACTTAGTGGAGATGAAGCTTGGAAACTAAGGTGATAGAGAATCATTGGAAGATTCAGGCATTTGCTAGGGTTTGGGTCTAGAATGCTTTCTAATAAGACCTTACTAGACCTTTACTAAGGCTTAGTTTCCCTGGTGATTTTGGTGGATGATGGGGCTGGAGGCATAAAGGACTATGGTACTCTGGTCTTTTTTTATTTCCAACTGTGATGGTTCAAATATTCTCCACCCAGGGAGTGGCACTGTTAGAAGGTGTGGCCCTGTTAGAGTAGGTGTGTCACTGTGGGTGTGGGCTTTAAGACCCTCATCCTAGCCTCACTATTCTCAGATGAAGATGTAGAACTCTCAGCTCCTCCTGCACCATGCCTGCCTGGATGCTGTCATGCTCCTGCCTCTGTGATAATGGATTGAACCTCTGAACCTGTAAGCCAGCTCCGATTAAATGTCCTTATAAGAGTTGTCTTGGTCATGGTGTCTGTTCACAGCAGTAAAACCCTAAGACACCAACTATCTGACAAAATAGCCTCTTTCGTCATATGCTCTTATCATGGTTTTTAAGGTAATGGGACTTGTTAGTGACTAGCAGAACAGCTGAAAAGGGTAGAGTCCTGTGCTGATGTACCTTTATGATGCTCTTATTTTGGGCTAACACTATTGTGCAAACTGGGTATGCCCAGGAATGTACCCTCTCCAAAGCCTTTTAAGAATAAACATAGGCCTTTGTTCTGGTTAGGGTGCTTTTTGGTCTCTTGGCTTTTCGATTCAGTAAGAGTCACTTGGGAAGAGGGATTGCCTATATCAGCTTGCCTGCAGAGCAATTTGTGGGACACCTTAGTTCATGGTTGAGGTGGGAGGATCTAGCTCAATAGGGGTATTGCGACTCCTGGCAGGGGGAATAAGGCATGAGGAGCAAACCATTAGGCCGCATTCTTCTATGGCCTCTGCCCTGCCTTGGATTCTCTCAGTGACATGGAAATGTAAGATAAATAACCTCCTTTCGCTCCCCGGGTAGCTTTTGGTCAGAATATTTTATCACAATAGGCAGCAAATGAAGATAGCCTCCTTGATAAATTCCTTAACCTTCTTTTGTTGGGGGAAAGAACACAGGAAAGATTCCCATGCAGGGCCTTGCTTGTGGGTAATCTCTATTCTTTTGCTGCTTGTGTTCATTTTGGCTTTATAGTCACTAAGATTAGAATCCATCGTGTTCTTTTACTGGACTAATTGGACTGAAATCTTCACAAAACTGTTGACTCTGGAAGTATTAAGTTATTTAGCAGTTTTGTTGTAGTAATGGAAAAATCAACATAGGTATAGTATGCCTTTTCTTGGGACTTCTCATTAATATGACTTTCAGTGTCTGACATACAGGTGTTTTCCCCCCATTTACAAATGGGTGATTTTTGCTAGAGTACTCAACCCCTTAAGTCTCAGAGAATCATATATAGGAATGTGAGGAAAAGGTGACACCTGCCTAGCATACCCAAGCCCCTTGGTTTGATCTCCAACATTGCCCAAAACAAAACAAAATAAAACAAAACAAAACAAAAAACAACTAAAGACCCTGCTCACATAGCAGTGTTGATGTAGTTATGTTATGGAGCAGTCTATAGATCTTTCACAAGGATAGTTTATAAACAAATGGTTAGGTGTTCATTGCTGGTTTTCTAGAAAGACAGTGGAAACCTCTTGTCCCTTCACACAAGTTTTGCCCGTATCGTCAACCTTTTGGATTCAGGTGGCAGGAATCCTTCAAGTTAAGATTGCTTCCCACAGGTCTCCCCAACGCTATCAAGGAAAGTTTGCTGAACTAAGTCTGGATTAATGCCAACAAAAAGTTGGGATTGCTTCGATTCTCTAATCAAGAGACAGGTTAGCCAAAAGAATTAAGAAACAGAAGCCAAAATATATGTAAAGTGGATCATCTTAAGAATGTCTGCTCTTCATTTTTATCAGTGCATTAAAAAAAAAAACTTAGATAACTTGATGGGAGAGTTGGGTTAAATTTTATTTTCTATGCACATAGGTGTTTTGCCCATGTGTATGTGTGTACCAAGTGTGTGTGATCTTTGGGGCCCCAGTAACAAATGGTTGTGAGCTGCCATGTGGATGCTGGGGATCGCACAAAGAACACCAACTCACTGTTAGGTAACTTAAACTCAGACTTTATTAAAGTTTAGCCCGTGTACAGTTTATTTCGGTACTATAGGTTTTATTAGTTTCTAGTTTCTCAACATTTTATATTCACTGTCATCCTTATAGCTTACAGAAATGAAATTAGAAACACAAGCTTTTGCACTTAGCAAACAAGAGAAAGGTGGCTCTCCCTTCTGTTTTTCTTTTACTGTTTGGATGTTCAGAATAAGGTCAACGATTTTATAATTGGGAAGGACTGGTTTGGTTACATTATACTACAGAAGCGTTTAAAAATTCTATTGTGAATTTCAGCTTACTTTAAAACTGAGATTTCATGATGTAAAAGCTTCTTTTGGAAATAAGCTTTTACATGTTTACTGTCTCTAGTTTCATGTATCAATCCAGAAAAAAAAAAAAAGCTGTAAGTCTAGTTCAAGAACTGAATTAATGTTGGGTTCCATGGAGAATAACTGTGGTTTCCATAGAAGAGAAACCATGAAGTGATTCTGATACAGGTGAAAACATTAGAGAGCTTGAGGGCCCTGGGTACATTGGAGTCTCCACTGAGATGTTGCCTGCAGAGGTGCAGACACTGCAGACTGATGGAGATCTTGAAGTGCTTAAATAGCTTCCACATAGTTGGCAGGGAGCATGCCGGTCCTGCCGGTCCTCTGCACAGTGCCATACATCCAGCCTTCATCAATCGCCTGAGCATTCACTATAGCATCTCCATCTTTAAAGGACACTTCGTCCGCATCGGCAGCCATATAGTCGTATATGGCACGGAAGATTTTCTATTCATGGGGATGAGGAAAAAGGAAAGTACCATATATTGTAAGAGTGCATGACTTTTTCCATAAAAAACAATGTGCAGCTACCACCAAAACAACTACTACAAAGACACCTATAAAATATCCGCAAGTCATTTACTGGTGGGTTTAATAACTGGAATATATAAAGGCCTCCGACTCAACCAAAGTATTTAGGATGCTAAGGCTATCAATAGACTTTCCCAAAGGAGTTCTCTATGTGAACAGTCAAGTGGAACTGGAAAAGATATTTCACTCTCAAGTGAAATTAATTCATTAATAAATGAATTCTGAATTGAATGACACATCAACCAGGCCTGATATCAACAGAATACTTTAAACTAATACTAAAGAATATACATTCTCCTCAGCAGCCCATAGATGTTTCTCTAAAATAGACTGCATATTGAGACAAAAACCAAATGTTAACCAAATTCAGAACAATTGAAACAAAATCATTTTTTTCTGACCACAATGTAATGGATCTTAAAATCAACAGAAAACCTAGTAATTATACCAATTCAATGTAGATTAATAAACATTAGTGAATGATAGGGTCAAAGAAAAGGAAAATCTTGAAATTAAAATGACAACAAAACTTGTGGGGCACATTAAAATCAGTTGTAAGAACAAAGGTGTGTGGGGAGGCCCTGGGAGTAGTTAGGGATGGGGAAAGTATATGATCAAAGTATATTGCAAGAAAAATATTTTTAAGTAAAACCAGAGCATAAGTAAATGATTTTATGATACTCAAGCAACAATAAGCCAAACAAAAATGAAAGCAATAATTAATAGGAGAGAAGCACAGAAAAAGAATGAATGTAAGAGATGATTCTTGAGATAAAACCAACAGATTTTTGGCCCAACTTGCCAAGACAAAAATGACTCAAATGAACAGTATCAGAGATAAACAAGGGAAATAGAACAGACACCAAAGAAATTGTGCTTTATAAGGGAATGTATTTTAAAAATCTATTCTCCATTAAAGTTAGAAGATCTAAAAGAACACCAAAGTTAGATGAAAAGGAGAAAACACAATCTTGAACAGACCCATAACAAATGAGATTGAAACCATCATAAAAAGCCTTTCAACTAATAAAGGACAGGACCAGATATTTAATAGCAAAGAATTCTACCAAATTTTCAGAGATCTATAGACAATCTTTAAACTAGCTATATTAGAAACAAGGCACTTCCAAACTTCTTCTATGCAGACAGTATCACTCTTAATACCCAAACTAGGTAAAGATGAAACAACATAAATTACAGGCCAATAGAGTATGGAGGCAGAAATCTTTAATACAATACCTACAAATCAAGTACAGGCACACATCAAAAAGATGACCATGATCAAGTTGACTTTATCCCAGAGATGCAAGGATGATATGTAAGTCAGTAAGTGTAATGAATAGACTTTCAGATAAAATTATATGCATATCTTAATGAATATAGAAAAATTTTGATAGAATCCAATATCTTCATTATACAAGTCTTAGTGTGTGTGTCTGGAGGGAATATATGCCTCAATACAACAAAGGCAGTGTTTGGCAAAACCACAGCCTTGAAACGCTAGCTATAGCTATAAGATAAGGAATTCAAGTTGGAAAAGGAGTCAAATCATATTTATTTGCAGCTATTACACACAGATCCCAAAACTTCCAGAAAACTTCTAGAAATAATCAACACTTTCAGTAAAGTACCAGGACACAATTGACTCAGAAAACTCAGTAGCCAACAATAGCAAGTATGTTGAGAAAGATCATACAAGCATTCCTATTCACAATAATCTCAAGAGAAATATCTTGGAATAAACTTAAGCAAGGAAGGAAAAAGCCTTGACTAGGAAAACTGAAGTCACTGAAGAAGACTGAGAAAGACACTACAAAACGGAAAGACTTCCCATGGTCATGGAGTGTAGGGTTAGTACTGTGAAAATGATTGGCCTACCAAATGCTGCTTACAGCTTCAATGCAGTCCCAACCACAATCACTAGAAATTTCACGTGGAGCCACAAAGGACCCTGGGTAGCCAAAGCAACTCAAAAGAACAGGTTGGAGGAATTGCCATTAGATTTCAAGATCTATTACAGAGCTGTAATGATAAAACCAGTATTGTTCTGGAACAAGGACAAACACGCAGCTCAGTGAAACAAAATAGTAAACAAGTCCACATAACTTCAGCCATCTGGTATTTGACCAAAGTACCAAAAAACAGGCATTGAAGAAAACAGTATCTTCAATAAATGGTGCTGGGAACACTGTCCACACGTAAAAGAGCGAAATTAGGCTTGTCTTACTTAGCACAAAAATAAACTCCAAATGGATCAAAGACCTTAATATAAAATCTGAAATATTGAAACTGCTAGAAGAAAAGTAGGCAGTACTCTTCAAGATGTAGACATAGGAAAAGACTCTTCTGAGTAAGATCAATTTGCCTAGCAATAAAGGCCAACAATTGACAAGTGGGACCTCAGAAAACTAAGAAAAAATTCAGTGCAGAAAATGAAATATCCAAGTGTAGAGGAATCTTAGCCAGCTATACTTATGAGAGAAGGTTGATATCCAAAATACATAAAGAACTCAAAAACCAAACACACCGGTTAAAACCAACAATAGAATTTTAAAAATGGTGCTGTGGCTCTGAACAGAAACATCTCAGGAGAAATAAAAATGGCTAGGAACTATCTCAAAGTATTGAACATCCTTAGCAATTAGGAAAATGTAAATTAAAACATCTTAGAGACTTCATTGTACACCAATCACAATGGCTAAGATCAAGAAGACAATTGGCAAATGCTGGTGAGGGTGTGGGAAAAGAAGAACCCTCATTGTTCGTGGTACCATAAATGGATGCAGCCACTCTTGAAATCCGCGTGGGGAATCTAAAGAGATATGAAGTAGAGCTCCCGTGCGAGCCACTTAGTCCACGGGTTGGCATGTGCCCAAAGCATTGATGACCCTCCTCTCCAGACACTTGCTCAGCCATAGTTACTGCTGCTTTACTCAACAGTAGCTAGGACCTGCAAAGACTTAATGCCATTCAGCTGATGAAAGGATAAGGAGAATGTACCTACACACAATAGAACACTGTTCAGCTCAAAAAGAAAACCTGCAGGGAAATGGTTGGACTACATATTATCCTAGATCCTAGCTCCAAGTTGTGTGTGTGTGAATGAATGAATGTGTAAGCTGGAGTAACTGTAGATACCAGGGAAGTGAAGAGGAACATGGATTGGAGGTGGAGATAACAGCCGGGCACAGGTACTGTGAATGGGGAAATCAAGGGGAGGGCTTTAGCTGAGGAAAGAAGAGGAGGGATAAAAAGGACCGAGAATGTTTGAAAGAAAACATGGGGAATCATTTTATGTTTACCTAAAATTACATATATAAATATATATACTATAAAAATTAAATATATTTCTTTATTGATGACTTCACTGAAATAGCAATGCTACCCCCAAGGAAAAAATCCTCCAGTATTAGGAATGAAAGACCTCCTTTGGAGTTGTCAGTAGAGGGGGCCAAGAGATCCCCAAAACCATATAGGCTATTCCTGTTGCCTTTGTTGCTTCCTAGTAGGGCTGAGTTTCTGTTGCTGAAGACACATCCACTTCAGATACAGGGCATAGGGAAATCCAGCTGGATCTGACCTCAGAGTCCCTTTCTAGCTCTCATAACATCTGAAAGTGCTATTCAAGCTGCCAAGGGAGGAAAAGCAACAATCCGACCCAGCTGCGATGCTTATGAAATCACAACAATGACCAGCACAGCAAGATACCCCTAAAAGGCAGTAACAGCACTTTTATCTCAGCCACACCCAACAGCTATCTAACTGAACTTAAGGCCAGCTCAATGGAGAGTAGTTGTACCTAGCCATCTACCCAATGGAAGCTAGAGGAAGACCCAGTACTGACCCTTCCCTAATCCAGGGAATCTCTAACTGCATTCTAAACATTTACCTTCATACCTGAAGATGAGTATAGCTCTTATCCCCCTTCAAAGAAGCGACAGGACCAGGACTACTACAGACAAGATGGTGCCTAATATATAGGACAGGGAAGCTATACCCATGAAATCTCAGCATATGACTACCTGAACAAGACTGAACAATGACAGCATAAGGCTATACCCCTAGATGAAGAGCTGTAGGTAACTGATGAGAGAAGAATTAGCCTGGAATGAGCCCTTTAATTGGCTATCTAATACCAAATAGCCACATACATGTGTGTGTATGCATATGCATATACACACGTACATATGTACATACATACATACGGACCTGGCAGGGCATATTTATATACTGATCTGCATTTATACATACTATAATCTGAATTAAAAACAAACCACACAAGTCTAGTAATTTGCGCCCATTACTCTTTACTTACTCCGGCAGTAGATGGGTGTGATGGGATGGAAGACAGTGTTGTCTGCTGGGTGGCAACCGAGGATGATCGCTGCTGTGGGAGCTCGGTGGTTTTCACGTGTTTGTAAGCTGCAAGGAAGAAAAAGAAGGTCGTAAAGGCATGTGGTAGACAGCTCGTCTGTGCTTACCAGCCAAGCAGTGTCTTTTTCTCAGTGACTCCTGTGGAGAGATGAGCTAGTAAAATTATGAAGGTCATTAAACATGCAACTCCATAATTCTAGTTTTTTTTCCTCAGGGAAGTAGTAACTTTTAAATTTTAAACATTGCTTAGAACAATCAATGAACTGACCTTCTGACTGTTAGTATCATTCATTTTTTAACTTTATTACAGATGGTTGTGAGCCACCATGTGGTTGCTGGGATTTGAACTCAGGACCTCTGGAAGAGCAGTCAGTGCTCTTAACCGCTGAGCCATCTCTCCAGCCCAGTACCATTCATTTTTAATGAGCCGACCTTCTGACTGTTAGTACCATTCGTTTCATGGTTTTTGTTGTTGTGCTTGTTTGAAACAAAGTCTCCACGTAGCATAGGCTAGCCTCAGGTTTGAGAGCCTCCCGAATGGTAGATTACAGGTGTGCGTGACCATGCCCATCTGGGAAAGTCTCCTTATACCTGTCGAGGTTGCAGAGAAGAAGGCACCTCCGTCACTGTATGTGGAAAGGCGCTGGTCGGCGGCCTCCGAGTGCTCAGACTTCTCCTCGCCCCCACTGATGCTCAGTGCACTGGCAGATCTGGACTGGTCCCGGCTCCGGCGCTGAGCTTGGACTGGGAGACACATGGCAAAGATAAGATTTCTGTGGGAGTGATTCCTCCATTGCGGTTTCGTTTTGTTTCGTTTTATCAAGCATCGTTCTAAGTAGCTCCCTATGGCTGACGTACAGTTCCTCTAGTGTACGGTTGTTGTTCTTGTGGGAGAGAATTTAAATGGCTAAAGGTGGCCTGAGTGGCTCGAAGAGGTATCACATTCAAGTTATCTGTCTTTAACTCTGGGCCTTCTGCCACCACACCCCTTTCCTGGCTCACTTCAGTGAGCAGAGAGAGCAGTCATATTCACACTTCATTTTTTGGTTTCTCCAGAAAGGCCTCCCTCATTTCCAGATGGATGAAGGTTCCTTTCCTATGTTCCATGGTCTTATGGGCACAACCTTAAATTGTGTACATGTCAGGGTAGAACCAGAAGTTACTGCTGGTCTCTAGCCATAGACTACAGTGTAAGTGTTTACAGACCAGCACAGCTTTCTTTATAAGGAACAGCACGGCATGAAACTTTGCTGTTTTAAAAAAAGAAGTCTCACCATATATCCCTGGCTGGCATGGAACTCAATGTGTAGAACAAGCTGGAGTCAAAGAGATCTGTTTGCCTCTGCCTCCTGAATACTGGGATTGAAGGAGTATACAATAACGTCTGGCCCATCGGTTTATTTTCTACATGAGCAGACAGTATGAATATTCCCTAACACAAATAGTTCATAACGTTCCGGATGAACATGTATGTTCTCTTTGCCCGTGCATTTTTTTTTTCTCTAACAAAGACTAACGTTTTCGTTAGAAGAAGAATATAGAGACTCCTCTGAAGGAGTCATGAAATAAAAGTTTGTCAAAATCTTTCCTCAAGCCAATCAATGCTCAGTTTGGCCCACTAGTCAATGAGCCAGCTCAGAAGATGCAGGACCCTGGAGGGAAGGGACATTGGCTCTAGTCAACTAGACAGCCGTGGGCGTGCGTACCATTGACCATGTGCAAACTTCGGGACTGGATGTTATCTTCTGCCGGGTCATAGTCAAAAACTGAACCAGGGTTAGTCCGCCAGACACGCAGGCCTGAAAGGAAAGGCAGTGTTCATAACAAATGTTCTAGCATTTATCTGCATCTTGAGAACAAGAGTGTCGGCAATCACAGGAGGGCTGGGCTACTCCTACTCAGCTTAGGTTCTGGTCTTCTCAGAACCAAGATGACAGGAGATACTTCTCAGAGCTCAACTCGGCCAACTGGCTAATGGGGCCTTTGTTCTCAGATTTGGGTCCTTTGTCTTCCATTTGGTATTCGGTCACCTTGTTCCCAGTTACCTGTAATGGTATCTTGATCCTGGTCATTCCGCTTCTGTTCTATTTCCACCACTTTTCTCTGAATACCTCGGTAGTTAATGTCACTGAAGTCCTGTGTGTTTTTCTTTACTCGTTCAGTGATAGGGTCTGTCACCACCGGTGTGAAACAGCCTTTGTGTTTCTCAAAGTCTTCATGATATTTCACCTGAAATACGAGTTCACTTCATGAAAATATGGTAGCGTGACCATCACTGTTTGAATATATTTCAGCAGGCTGGCCAGCCAATCATAAAGAGTTCTGTGGCTGGAGAAAGGGCTCAACGGTTAAGAGCAGCACACTTTCTCACAGAGGATCTGCGTTGAGTTCCCAGTTCACATGAGGTAGTTCATGAACACATGTAACTCCAGTTCCAGGAAGTTTGATACCATTCTTCTGGCCACTCATATACACATTGCATTGCACACACACCATACACATGTACACAGACACATAGGTACACCAATAAAATACATATTTAGGCAAGAGTTCTCGACTTACTGTTGAGATGTGCCGTTGGGTTTCCCTAACCCGCCTCATCTCTGGTGTATCTAGCACATAGGCAGCTTTACCTTGTATTTGTTTCCGGAAGCTATCAGAGTAAAGAACCTATGGAGGAGAGACATGCATGAGTGCATGGCATAGCCTTGTTCTAATTCTTAAGCTCAAAGAATTTCTTTTTCTTTCTTTCTTTCTTTTTTTTTTCCCGGAGCTGGGGATCGAACCCAGGGCCTTGCGCTTGCCAGGCAAGCGCTCTACCACTGAGCTAAATCCCCAACCCCAAGCTCAAAGACTTTAACAGATTCAAATGAAAGAAGCTGGTGAGGTTAATTTAAGTCAAAAGACAGTAGCCAGGTCTTTGGACCAAGTGTTCCAGACCAGCTCAAGGAGCTGGCTAGACTTGCATCAGAAGACACAAGACTTGTTTTGACTTTGCAAATGAAAATGCTTCATTGTCAAAGACAAAGGGCACGGTGTAAGTCTGAAAGAGAGGAAGAAAGTGCCCTCTTGAATTTACTAGGAATTGCAATACAGCACCAGAATGCTTGATGTCATTTTTACACTAGATCTGATACTGACCATTTTTCTTAGATAATGCCCAGATTACATAAACCAATATACTAAAATCAAAAAATCAGGGTCTTCCAGACACAAGAATATCAAAGTGAAGACAAATTTCAGAGTATTACCCTTTTCATAAAGTACCTTAGAAATAACAACAGAAGGTAGAAGATGTTAGGGGTCAATTTGTTATAGCTGGTTATGAAAAACCCTCTTAGAGTCAAATGTAAGAGAAATAAGACTATAGGTGATTATTATATGTTTAGTACAATTTGAAATGGAAAAAGCAGAGCTGTGTTAATTTTAGTGTACATTTTCAGTGAAAGAAGTGCACATTTTTATGATGTTAAAAAAAAGTCTTCCAAGATGTTACGTTATCCAGTGTTTTTAAATTTTAGTGTGTTTTTCAGTTGAGTGAGAAAGGCATGTTTTCATGATGTTAAAATGTTAATTCCAAGGTCTTCCACTGTTCTATTTAATTGGGAAATACCGAGCTAATATTTTCTTGGTTGCGTTTGGCTCTCTCCATGTCTGGAGTGACAGGTGTTGGTGTTGCTTTTCTCATGTTCTCTTTGTACAATACCTAGGAGAGCCAAGAGAGTATCCCAACATCAGAAAGCAGAGGAAGAAAACAGTTCTGAGAAGTCATCATCCAGCTATCATTATGGCCCAATTAGGTCACACAGTATAAGAAACACTTCAGGAGGAGAAAGCCATGAAATTGTTACAGTAGAAAGCAAGAGATAAGACTTGAACTCAGTGCGAACTAGCAAGGGTGGGTGGTTGTTTTTAAGTGGCCAAGGAAGAGTTTGAAAAGGTATCAAGTCTTGGAAATGCTGTGAGAAGAATTAGTGGTGTAGCCATGATGATCAGGCTTGTTAGAATTTTAATGGTTTATTTTTGCTCTCAAATACCGAGCTAAAGTTTTCTTGATTGCGTTTGACTCTTTCCATCTCAGGAGTGAAGGGTGTGGGGGTTGCTTTCCCCAGGTTCTCTTTGTATAGCACCTGTTAGAAACAAAGGTGGACCTACAAGTCACTCACGAGGAGGCAATATTCACTATTAAATACAAATACAGTTGCAGGAGGGAGAGGAAAGTATTAGGTGTAACCTATGACTACGAGTGAGAACAGCTCTCAAGAAAAAAAGCCAAATTAGTTAATGGCAATGATGAATGTTGTGTGGTGGTTAGAGGAGCTGAAAGCACAACTGGCATTTTATTTGGTTTTAACCTAGGGATGGGGGTTAAGAGCAGGCCACACTGCAAGAGTTACTTTGTAAAATCAGAAGCACTTTCATTTCTCAAGACAATACCGAGCTAATGTTTTCTTGATTGCGTTTGACTCTCTGCATCTCTGGAGTGACAGGGGTTGGGGTGGCTTTACCCACATTTTCTTTGTACAAAACCTAAATGAGTCAGTGGATCCGAAAATCCAAAAGGAGACACAACAACAACAAAAAAGAGTTACAATTACCAAAAGAAGAAATGGAATAGTACATTAACTTTTGATGAGGCTCTGGGTACCAAGTCATTTAGGTGCTAAGGTTAGACAGCAATCTATGTTTTCAAAGGAGAAGCTGACTGCAGTTAGAGTAAGGCACACACTTCTATAGTACAACCTTGCCCTGTGAGGGCTGTGATGTTACAGAAAGGAGGAAGCCCTACCATCATTTTACCACTAGTATGTGACTCTCAGTCCCATGACACATCACCTAATTGGGAGTTACCATGTCGGTTTGTTGGTGTTTTGAAGTTGCCCCAATACAACAACACTCTAACTGGTACTTTTGCAACACAGGCACTCATAGGGAGTAAAATTGTAGACCCCCAGGCAAGTGTTTCTCTTACTCCTCTACCTTTGTGTTCTGCTTATTTTATTCACCAAATATTTCACACTTATCAGCCATGAGAGATGTTTTCAGCAATTACATTACCAGCATGTAAAAGCAATAGATCTGGGTCATGATAAACCCTCAACCTCAAACGTCTTCCTCAGTGTCCTTCTAGGTGATCTGGGAGATTTGGGAAATGTCACTAAGGAGGGATTCTCCCCCAGCAGGTCTCTAAGTCCTTGAATAGCTGGTCAGTATCAGCTGAGAATGTACTAGAAATGTCCGTTCTCTGCTCTACACTGCAGCTACTGACAAAATAGGGAACAAGGGCCAGACCCAGACACCTGCTTTAGCCAGCATTCAGATGACTGTGAGGAACAGGAGAAACTTTGAGGCAGTGTAAATGCTGAGCAGTTACTGAGAGCTAAAGTCCCCAGAGACTCTATCCCCAGCCACTGACAGATTAATACCAGAGAGCACACGCTTGAAAGAAATACACTGTTACAGTTAGCACCGACTTTCATCGTAGAGACGACAAAACCAAAATTAAGACCACTAAGACAAAAAGTCTTGACACTTTCCTTTTTCAGTAACTTATGCAGTTGGGAAAACACCATATCAAGTTGACATCATTATCTACGGCTTAGGCTCAGGAGCTATTTTCCCAAGATCTCTTTGCCCACGTCTGTCATAGCAAGACTGGGGGTCTGGTTCCATATAAGAACATGCCTTAGCCCGTGCAAAGCCCTGCAGACTGATCATATGTACTACAAAAGTCAAATCTGGTGGGGGCGAGTCAGAGTCATCAAAGATTTCAACATCCAAGAAAGCCCCCCCCCCATTATATCTCTGATTTCACCCATCAAGGTCCCCAATGCCCCGATTTCTCAAGCATGCAAAGAGACCTTGGGTACAGCAGAGAGGAAGTTGGGTACAGGAGAGATGAGCAGAAGAATATTTTGTAGTAAAATCTGTTACCTCGATATTAGATTTTTAAAGGCAATAAGGCAATTCTGTTATGAAGTTAAGGCTAGGTAGGAACAAAGGATAAATGTAGCCAAGAAATGGACAAGATGTAAGACGCCTTTTAAAATAGGATTAATAGGAATTATTTTAAGTCATTGAGGTAGTTTTAAAATCACGAAAGAAGTCATTTTTTTTCCCCTTGTCAGAGTACCGAGCTAATATTTTCTTGATTGTGTTTGACTCTCTCCATCTCTGGAGTGACAGGTAAAGGGGTTCCCTTGCCCATGTTTTCTTTGTATAGCACCTGTATGGTAAAAAAAGTATCAGAGAAACAATGGTAAGTGACATTTCATTTGCTGTGAAAATTTAAGGGTAAGGTCAACTTCTTTGGCATAAAAATATTACAGGAGCCAGGAGTTATATGCTGATAAGATACCATGTTCTATTTAAGGAGGCTGTTACTGGGCGGGGAAGCTGTGAGCTACAGAAGCAAGGACCTAAACTGCTAGCTAGGAAAGGCTATTAGAGTCATCCACGCTGTCTGGGTTACCCCCCTCCTTTTTGTGAGCATGGTACCTCCTAGGCAATGCATAGATTTGAGATGGTTAGAACTTGGTTTTGTTATCTACAAACTAGAATAGTTACTCCTTTTTTAAAAACAATGTTTAAAAGCATCAGGTGAAATAAAAAAAATCAAAACATAAAACGAGAAAGGATATCCTTTAACAAAGAGATGTTAGAAGCAAAGGAAGGGAAGAGGGTTTAATAACGAGGTTCTGCAGTTAAATGGCGTCTGACCCCCCTCCTTTCCTTTCGAAATACCGAGCTAAGGTTTTCTTGATTGAGTTTTACTCTCTGCATCTCTGGAGTGATGGGGATGGGAATTCCTGTCCCCAGGTTTTCTTTGTATAGCACCTGTATGATAAGAAAAGCATGCAGAACAGAAAGCTGTCAGTCACCCTTCCTCTCCTGGGAGCAGTTGGCTGTGGGAGGGGACGGAGGAAGAGGAGTTAGAGACGGGGAGATGCCAAAAGCTTCGACCTGGAAGACAGAAGGATTGCAGGAAGGCCATGGACATGCTCAGTACAAAAAAGACAAGCTTTTATGAAGGAGCAAATAGTTCTTTTTTTGACATAAAAGTTGAGACAGCATACCAGAGTTATTTAGGAACTACAGACTGAGTCTGAGCTTTGTAAGAACTTTGGTCTTTGTTAGGTATACAGAAGTCATCAAATCTAAAAGTCTACATTTACCACACAGTCTTGTCTATCGTACCTAGAAAGCCTGTACACCACTGGACAATGTTGTCTGTCTAGTATAACTTGTGTAAATGACACAAATCATACTCTAACAAAGAAAAAGTTGTCCAGGGCCATTAGAATAGTTTCAAATAGCTATACAAGAATATACACTAATATAGAAATGACTAAAATATAATTTTAAACAGCGATACCTCTCCCCAAAAAATAGGAATGATGAGCTCATAGAAAAGCACAGTAAACACCCCAAAAGACGTGTCAACATACAATGAAAACTCACGGAGATTGGGACATTGTTAGTGAGTAGAAATTAGGGACAAAATACAAAGTGGACTCGAAAGGAGTTACTGCTCGACTGTGTGAGAGAGCTAACGGTTAGGAAGTTCTCAACCAAGATGAAGGGCCTTTCAGGTCAACGCTCCTCCCCAACAGTGGATCTGACAACCTTTTCAGAAGATACGTGAATTTCCATTTCAAGCCTAGAAGTTCCTCGTATGGAAGGATACCAAGTTATTTATTATGATAGTTTTTTTTAAAGGAATATCAGTCGATAAAACAATAATGTAACGCTCGTTCTGATTTAATTAGCATGTTTAAAAAGCAAACCTGCCTGTGGTCCTAGGACGAGGACTAGGGAGGCCGAGGCAGGAGAGTGGTACATTTAAAACCACCCCGGACTACACAGTCTGAGCCTGTCTTTAAAACAAAGTGGAAAGCATAGGTTTCTCGTCATAAAATGGCTCGTTTAGAGCAACTATCAAAGCTTTTGGTTCCAATACCAAGTGTTTTCCTTCACTATCCATGCTGGTGGGACCTGTGATAAAGTCACCCACCATGATCCAAGCCGGTGAGCCGTTCCCACACAGCCTTTGGTCAGTGTCTTGTTGTTGCACTAGCCCAGAAACATCAGACTGAAAGATTTCCAAGTAAATACGAGCTCCGGGTTTTGGGTCCTTTGGAAGTTATTTAATTTCAAAAGGACCAAGGCTAACAAAGTTGAAAAGGAAAGGAACCAATTCAAAGTATTAAGGGAGGGGCCCAAGCAGTAGAGTCCTTGCCTAACCCATGCAAGGCCTTGAGTCCAATTCACAACACCACATACAGACATAAAGTTAGTACAGATATGCCTACACGTCTAACATGAAGAAGGTTTAGGGGGTACTTCAGAAAATACAAAGCATTGAGATTAAATGGTGAGTAAAATATCCAAGGCAGAAGGATTCAGTTGGTGAGGTTGTTTGTGTGTGTGTGTGTGTTTTTCCCAAGTATTTGTTAAATTATTATAAAGGGACAAATGGTGAGAATTTTGTTTTATCGGAATTCTTTTTAATATGGGGTTAAAGGAACTCTCTCGCAAATACCGAGCTAAAGTTCTCTTGATTGCGCTTGACTCTCTCCATCTCTGGAGTGACAGGTAAGGGGGTCCCCTTGCTCAGGTTCTCTTTGTACAATATCTGCGTGCACAGAACCAACAGTCAATATTAGCATGGGTCCATCTTTCCATCTTAATCCATCTCAGATTTCATCCTAAATCACCACGAGTTCCTGTTCTTTACAGAAGCAAAGTAAAACTAAGAAACAGACCAACTGTGACTGCCTTTGTACAGGTTGTCCCTTACACTACAGTGGTGACATCAAACACACATACCTTCTCAAATATAGAGGATTGGGCTTTATCAGGAAGCATGTAAGCTAACAGAAATTACTATCTATAATGAGTTAGAGACAACACTGAAACAAAAAACAGAACAAAACAAAACAAAACAAAAAAACAAAAAAAGAGGACTTGGGGAGATTAAATAAATCCTTGTAAACATTAAAACTACATAAATATCAACTTCAGTGATCTTTAATACATTCCAAGGGAAAGCTCACCTGTATTGTTTCATATACAAACAAAACTCCCTGATGTAAGTAAATATTTCTGAGCTACTATGAATTGGTCTGTTTTCAAACGAAGATGTTTAAGAATCATGACTGCTTAGGAAAAGCTACAAATATTTAAAAAATATCACGCCACAGTAAAATTCAATTCTGATTAGTACTGACCTTTGGGGAAGGATGTTAGATTTAACTTTTGACCTTTACTATACTAGTTAGACTGGGGGAAGGAAACCGAGGATTATAGTTTTTAATGGGAGTGATTTAAAGAAAACAGTTAAAATTTCACACCATTATTAAAACTTTCATTAGATTTGGGTTGAAGTCTGAAGTAAAACTGGCATCATTCCTCATTATATGAACTTAGTAATTTTACATTTGTTTGTTAAGGACATTAATGTGACCGTTATTTTAATAAGAATTGGGGTCAGGATTTTTTGCCCCTAAGAAATACCGAGCTAAAGTTCTCTTGATTGCGCTTGACTCTCTCCATCTCTGGAGTGACAGGTAAGGGGGTCCCCTTGCTCAGGTTCTCTTTGTACAATATCTGCGTGCACAGAACCAACAGTCAATATTAGCATGGGTCCATCTTTCCATCTTAATCCATCTCAGATTTCATCCTAAATCACCACGAGTTCCTGTTCTTACAAAGAAGCAAAGTAAAACTAAGAAACAGACCAACTGTGACTGCCTTTGTACATTAAGTTGTCCCTACACTACAGTGGTGACATCAATGCACACACATACCTTCTCAAATATAGAGGATTGGGCTTTATCAGGAAGCATGTAAGCTAACAGAAGTTACTATCTATAATGAGTTAGAGACAACACTGAAACAAAAAACAGAACAAAACAAAACAAAAAACAAAAAAAGAGGACTTGGGGAGATTAAATAAATCCTTGTAAACATTAAAACTACATAAATATCAACTTCAGTGAATACATTCCAAGGGAAAGCTCACCTGTAATGTTTCATATACAAACAAAACTCCCTGACGTAAGTAAATATTTCTGAGCTACTATGAATTGGTCTGTTTTCAGACGAAGATGTTTAAGAATCATGACTGCTTAGGAAAAGCTACAAATATTAAAAAAAAAATCACACCACAGTAAAATTCAATTCTGATTAGTACTGACCTTTGGGGAAGGATGTTATATTTAACTTTTGACCTTTACCATACTAGTTAGACTGGGGGAAGGAAACCGAGGATTATAGTTTTTAATGGGAGTGATTTAAAGAAAACAGTTAAAATTTCACACCATTATTAAAACTTTCATTAGATTTGGGTTGAAGTCTGAAGAAAAACTGGCATCATTCCTCATTATATGAACTTAGTAATTTTACATTTGTTTGTTAAGGACATTAATGTGACCGTTATTTTAATAAGAATTGGGGTCGGGATTTTTTGCCCCTAAGAAATACCGAGCTAAAGTTCTCTTGATTGCGTTTCACTCTCTCCATCTCTGGAGTGATAGCTGTAGGGGTTCCTTTTCCCAAACTTTCTTTGTACAAAACCTGCGAGATACAAGAAAGTATCCAGAAAACATTCACAACAAGCAGAGACAGAGGAAGGGAGTGGGGTGGGTGGGCGAGGAGGGGGCGTTGAGAGAGCAGTATTTAGTCAGGATAAGGCTTTGAAAGTCACAACGTCAGCTTTACACCGCCATGTCTGGGAAAGGTAGAGTAGGAAGCACTGGGATCTAGGGTTCAAGCACCCCAAGGAAGCTTGTTAATGCCGCTAACCGTGTTTCAGGTCTAGCTCACAGCAGTCAGTTGCTGGAACTGTTAGAGAGCAATGGGAAAAGTAGCTATTCTGGACCAGGTCAGGTGGTTTTCATCAGAGGACGATACATAAAACACACAGAGCTGTTAAGCTGTTACTTTGAACGGTAGGTTATTCTGGTAGTTTTTGTTTTTTTTTTTAAAACGGGAAAGAATTTATTTCATGTATCTGTAAATACCGAGCTAAAGTTCTCTTGATTGCGTTTGACTCTCTCAATCTCTGGGGTGACGGTGGTTGGGATGCCTGTCCCCAGGTTTTCTTTGTACATAACCTGCAGAATAATTAGAAGATCCAGAGAGCGGAGTCACCACAAATACTTCAGATTATAGCTCTGGGAGGCAGCTGTGGTGAGCATCCGTGACAGCAAGCTGCCATTGGAAAACGAACTCAGGGACGGAGGGAAGGAGTCCATAAATATTTGTAGCCATCTAGAAAACTGGAAACTAAAATTGGCATTTCCCACAGCCAATACTTAGTATAGTCTTAAAATGCATTACATTATGATAATAAATTTCATAAACAGTGAGAAAACCTTTTGACTAGCACCTGCAAAGCCTTGGGTTCAGTTTCCAGTAACCACCCCCTCCAAAACAAAAATGAAACCAAAGCAATCCCAAGGTAACGGTTTCATGGCACCCAGGCTTAACGTCTGGAGCCCAAGTGTGCCTACATAGTTGTACTCAAAGCACATGCTGTCTATTTTACAACTTTCTAACCACGTGATGCGAATCCTCACTTCTTCTGAGTCATTGAGAATTTTGTGTATTTCCTGATATAATCCTTAGCATTTTACCTTCTATTTCTATCACTATTTTTGGGACAAGCTCTTAGGCTACTTAGCTCTGACTTGTGTTAACCTCCCAGGATTCCTCCTCCCTCAGCTTCCTGAGTGCTGGGACCACAGGCACCCGTCACTCCCAGCTCTAAGGAAGCCTTAGGTCATCCCTAGTGGGACAATTGATATGAGCGGGCATACTCTGTATTTTGGGAAGGGCATGTTTCTCTGAAATGTTTAGCCATGATTACAGGATTGAGAAAGCCAGTGCTTGTTGGTTGGTCTATTTTCCCTGTGTCTATTTTTGTGTTTTATTTGCACTGTTGGGACTGATCTCGGTGGCCTAGTGCATGGTAGGCAAATGTTCCACCACTGAACTGTGTCCTCCGTCCCTGCCCTAAATCTATGTTTTCTTTTAGCGGTATCATCAACAGACTTTAAATTAAAGAGTAAGGAATGCCCACTTTTTTTTTTTTTTTTTTTTTTAATTTTGGGAGAGGTTTTTTCCTCCATTTTTTTTTTTTTTTTTTGGGGACCAACCCAGGGCCTTTTTAGGCAAGTGCTCTATCGCTGAGCTAAATTTTTCCTTCCATTTTATTAACTTGGGTATTTCTTATTTACTTCTCAATTGTTATTCCCTTTTCCGCTTTCCTGTCCATCACCCCCCTAACCCCTCCCCCCCCTTCTATATGGGTGCTCCCCTCCCCATCCACCCCCTCATTACCTCCCCCCAACAATCCCGTTCACTGGGGGTCCAACCTTGGCAGGACCAAGGGCTTCCTCTTCCACTGGTGCTCTTACTAGGCTATTTATTGCTACCTATGTGGTTGGAGCCCAAGGTCAGTCCATGTATAGTCTTTGGGTAGTGGCTTAGTCCCTGGAAGCTCTGGTTGCTTGGCATTGTTGTTCATATGGGGTCTCGAGCCCCTTCAAGCTCTTTCAGTCCTTTCTCTGATTCCTTCAACGGGGGTCCCGTTCTCAGGAATGCCCACTTTCTAAACCTCTTATCTCCTTGCTGCCTTAAGTTTCAGCCTAAGCCTGGCTTGGTGGTACACGCCATGAACACACATGGGGGCAGAGACAGGTGGAGCGCCTGAATCACACAAAATTATAGAAAGGCAAGGAGTTGCAACCCAAAGCAACACAGAACCCCTGGGCTTATTTTGCTTTTTTCTCAGGTTAGTGGACAGAGTTCAACAGGAAGTTGGCCACCGAGAAGTTAGAGTACAAGGAGTGATACGAGTGAGCTACGGCTATGACTGAAGTCTCCCGGCGACTTCTGCAACCCGAGGGGGACAAGGGAGAGTCACAGCATCCCCAGGCACGGGAGGGAGGCCTTCGGCAGAAGGAAGGGATGGGTGAAACTAGGGTACTGGCTGAGAGGTGGCAGAGCAAAGAAGGGGGCAGTACCGAGCTAATGTGCTTCTGGGTCTCCTTGACGCGCTTCACTTCGGGCAGGTCAGGGATGGGAGTTCCTTGTCCAATTGCTTCTTTATACTTGACCTGCATGGAAATGGGGACACCGGGGTGTTACTCCATGCTGAATTCTTCCCACCACATACGTACGGTTGATAAATGTCCTGTATTGCTCAGGGGGGTTGGAGATGGTGCATGTTTAGTACACATCCTACCATGGAGTCACACACAGCTCTCCTTCAATTTCGGGTGGTCTCGAGACAAGCTCTCACTTGTGTAGACCAGGCTGACCTCAGGCTCACAAGACACCCACCTGTCTCTGCCTCCTGAGTGGTGGGCTGAAGGTATGTGCTGCCACACACCAGCCTTTTTCTTAATTGAGTGCTTGGCATGCATGGCGGCTTCCTGTTTTGCTGTTCTGAGGTATGGCAGCAAACAAGCATGGGGTCCCGTCCCCGTCCCCCCCCCCACTTCAAGTTCCCAGATATAAAATTTATTCTGTTAACCAAGGTTAGCAAACCTTGGCATTTGGCATTTTTACTTCTTTTGTGCAATACTTGGCTGTTTCGCACGGAGGGAGCACCGTGATGCTCTCCGTTTTACCTGCCTGGCTAGCATTGCTCCTCACAAACATTGCAGTAGTAAAATCTGGCAGTGCAGACAGCTACTGAGGACAGGTAGCGTGCACTTCTGGATTCTACGGAATGAAGGGATGATTCGCGCCCCAGGTAGGATGAGATGGGAGCTATTTATATTCTCAGAAAGGATAATTTTTCTGGGCTTTCCACTTCACATTTTTGGGAGGCTTGGGAGGCGACTGGAATCAGAGAATGCAAAAGTAGGAAGAGGCCTCCTGTCCGCCAGCCTCTTCCTAGCAACAGTCCATTTGCCTAGGACAGACGTAGCCCCACACACGTCTGCGGAAAGGCTCATTCTCTGAGGCTGATAGAGTTTCTCATAAGCCTCTGTTTCCCGCCATGGACCTTCCTCTTTGTGAGAACCTGCACTAGCATGTAGCACGTGATGACAGCGACACGCAGACACTCGCTTTTAGCTTGGGCACTGTTTCCGGTGACAGGTTTTGAGTATGACTCAGAAGTCACAGATTTATCGGAGTCAGGTCGAGAATGGCAGGAGTGACGGACGTGTCCTTACCGAGCTAATGTGGTCCTGCGTTTGCTTCACCCTGAGCATCTCCGGAGTCTTTCCGATTGCTGTTCCCGGGGACACATCCTCTTTATATAAAACCTGGGCATTCAGAATCAGGACAGTGTTAACCACAAAGAGGGGAACCTGGGCAGTGCCTGGCCTCTGTGAAAACCAAGACACTACACGGTGTTTCCAGGCAAGGGCTGAAGGACAGCACCTGATGTCCTCCTGTCAGAACCAAAGCCTGAAACCACATAGGCCAGGCCGGCCAGTTTCCAGCTCTTGAGAGTTCTATTTAGAATATCACAGGATATTAACACAGGATGAGAAAAAAACACGATTAAAAACCACAGAACTCATTAAAGAAACGCACGGTCAGTCAGTTATTTTGGAGAAGGCTATTAAAAGAAAACCACATCACAAAGAAATCCACCTTCTTGGAACAAGACAATGTGTGTTACTGTCTGAGTTACTTTTTGAGATTAAAAATACAAAGAGAAGAGTTATTTGGTTAGAGTTAAGTTATTCCAAATATTCTCAGGAGTAATGATTTAGAAATGTGGGGGCTTTTATCAGAGACCCATTAGCATTAACTGGGCAAGTTAGAGGTTAATTGCCTGGGTCAGCATGGGCCCGTGTCCCTTCTTGAAGAGAACGGCATTATTAGGTTAGCATTAGAAGGAAAGGAAACAGTAAATGTACCGAGCTGAAATTCTTTTGGTTTTCTTTAACACGCAGTATTTCTGGCGTGTCTTGGACCACTGTAATTTTCCCCTTACTGTTTTTAAGGTCACACTGGTATTGAAGCTACGAAGAAAGAGTAAAGGTCCCATTAAGATTTCAACATTCTCTTACACGTTTTATAATTATTCTGTGTCGTGGCTGGGAGGTTAAACTTCCACATTAATGAAAGCCCACGCCACAGCAACCACAAAGCGGTGGCCAGAGTCAATTCTTTAATAAGTTTGGAGAGAAACCAGTTTTAGTGCTGGGGTATTGCTAGAGACTTTCTGGGATTGAACCTGGGACCTCACACCTCACGAAGCACATATGCGCTAACACCAAGCTATGCGTGCCCCCGGAAATAGAAACCAATTTTTAAGAACCCAAAGTGCATTAAAAAAATTTAAAAGTATCTCTTGCTTAGAATTAGTTTTAGAAGGACACGTCACCAGTTTGAAAAACTGGTTAAAAGATAGTAATGGTTTGTACTCAATGACAAGGGGACACCTACTGATCAGGAGAGACTGTCATGCTCACTTGGGATTAAAACACAAGGTGAGCCTGGAGAATATTCATGTGCACCCTCCTGTCCTCATGAGATGCCAAGTGAGTGTCCCCAAAGCCACCCCAGTTTAGCTGCTGGATCCCACCCGTGGGCTGGGCTTTAGTGGAATAGACTTACGAGGCTGAAGTTCTTCTGGTTCTCACGGACTCTTTGCATCTCTGGGGTGTCCAAGACAGTCTCGTAATATGACATGGACTTCTCTGCATCTTCCTTGTACTTTTTCTGGGGAGAGGTTCCAAGAAATAGACAGGATGAGCCCCATAGTGTGATATATATATATATATATATATATATATATATACATACATACATGCCGGGAAACCTAAGACAGGCCTCCCACTACAGCAGACGGGAGGTTCTTCGCATCCTGCCCATGCAGGTACATCCCAATCATCACTGAAGAGGACACCGTTTGTCTTTATTTTCGTTTTTATATTTGTTTGGTTTGCCGGGCCGGGTCTTGCTGTTCAGTCCACACTGGCCTCGTGTCCCATTCTTCCCAAGTGCAGAGGTTACAAGGTGTGTGACCCCCCTCCCCCACCCAGTTTCCATGCCTTCCGTCCCAGGATTTGCAGTGAGGTAGATGCTATCCAGCCTGGGATGCCACAGGTTGTGTGGTTCAAGTTACTCACTCAGTCCCAGCCACGAGTGGTCTACTACTGGGTCTTCCGCTTGTGCTCACACACCTTAAACTCACATCATAACAGATGCTAAAATATTTATGAGTCGGGAATTGGATCACGGACACCCTCTTCAGCGCTTGGAAATTCCCTCACAGCGTTTTGAGTTTTTTCTTCCAGGGCTTTAGTGACCCAGGGCGTCACACTCTACCACTGAGATACCCACACCCAAACCCTTCTTACAGTCTATCTTTAAATCTGATCAAAAATCTCCATTCTCACTCAGACCTGCATTGGAAGCAATGCCTTCTTGTTTTGGTGGGGGAATCTGGGATATGAGAAAACAGCATGTGAGGAATACGAAGACCTTCGACCTAAGGGACGTGCTTACCTGGCTAGAGAGGTTCTTGACCTGCTGAGCATGGATAATTTCTGGGGTATCAACAACAGAAGTGAAATTGGCCTTTTCCATTTCTGCCGATTGCTTGTACTTAATCTGTAAAAGGACACCCAACAGTCCGGTGAACGCTTACAATATGCACAGCACCTCTTAGCTTGGTTGAATGAAGAGGTGATCATATTTTTTTTCCTGGCACTCGATACATCTCTTTCTATTGTGTTTATATCTTTCAAACTAATTTTTGCATGCGTAGGTGTTGTGCCTGTAGGTATGTCTGTGCGTCATGTGCACCCCCGCTGCCTACAGAGACCAGAGGAAGATGTGGGATCTCCTGAAGATGAGCTTATACAGGGCAGTGAGCTGATCGGAGGGTGCTGCAGTTCTGATGAGGGCTCTCCACAGGAGAAGCCAGTGCTTTTGAACCATCTTTCCTGTCCGTGTTTATTGTTTTATACTAAAGAATGAGACTCAGCAAGGTCTTGGCTGTTGAAAGACTGACTGTCCGATTAGATCAATGTAGGTGACTATGGGCAAAGGGATAATCAGGTAGATAGATAGGAGAGTAGGGGTGGTTTACATAAAGACCTGACACTAGGGAGCCTCAGACAACTGGACTGGATGTGTTTAAAATGTAGGTTTACAAAGCAGGGGGGAAAAAAAGAACACAGTCTAAGGAAGGCATTCTTAGTGCCACAGAATGAGTGGACTGACTAAGAAATGAGGTCAGAATCTGCCTCAGTTCCACACAGTAATTTGGTCCTCCGGCTTCGGCACTTTAATCTGATGTCCGCAGTGGTCGTAGACCCAGGAAGGCAGAGACAGAAGCAGCCTGACAAATGGTCCCTGGGCTTTATGTTTCATCAAGCAGATGGTTAAGGATGCTAAATATATGATGTCACTGTCAAACAAGGGAGATGACAGAGGACCAACAGTACATCCTTATAACCAAGGCTACCGTTTGGACAGGCATGCCTTCCCGGAAGCGCTGACCTGGCTGGCAATGTCGGTAGCATTCCTGGCCCGCATAAAATCTGGAGTCTCGTTGGCCATGGCATTCAGGCCTCTTCCTTTGACTTCCAGCTCTAGGTCTCGCTTATATTCTTTCTGTAGAAGAATTGTTTGTTTGTTTTAAAGAAAAAGGTCCCCTGCCTTCTGTTAGTAGGTGACAGCGCTGCATGAGTTAAAAGTCCACGTGGCATGCTCCTCCGTAGCTGCCGGTGCTGTCTTTGCCAGCTACCTTCAGTGGACGGTATGACATGCTTGTTCCTCCGTGCAGTGACGTTAACCAAGGGAAACCCATTAGCACAGAGAGTAAAATTTAAATCTGGTTAGGCTCATATTAGGATTAAATTTAGGTGCAAACCACCCCAGTGTGGTGGGATGTTTTCCTTTAGAATGAGCATTGTGAACACATCACAACTAAATCAAGTAATATTAGCCACTAATTGGTTATGACAACTTCTATAGGCCCATGCTGCTTTCATATCTACTCATCAGAAATGGATGCCTATTTTATTTAGCGGTTAATAATTAGCCTGGATATAAAGTTTAGAATGAAAGATTATTCTCTCTCTCTCTCTCTCTCTCTCTCTCTCTATCTATCTATCTTTCTCGGTCTTTCTTGGGTAGGATGAAGGTACATTATCAATTATATATGCACAGTAGTTGACAATGGTCTTACCTCGTTGAGGATTTGAGTGGCATTCTTGGCTCTCAGCATGTCGGGAGTATCTTCCATTTCAGTGAGACCTCTGCCCCGGATGCTTTCTTCTAGGTCTTTCCTATACTCTTTCTATATTACAAAAATAAAATCAACAAAACTGACAAGAAAGCCCGGATCATTCTCTTAGGTGAAAAGAGCCAGGACCAAACCAAAACAAGTGAATGAATAAATGAGACAGTTATTCCAATTTTTAGCCGTCCGTGGTTGCGTAAGTAAAAACGTGAGTAAATGCAAGGTGTATGGTTCACAGTTGAGGTTAATAATTAAATACAAGACTGGGAATTAATAGAATGCTAAGGTAGGCATGTTTTATTAGATTTTTTTTCCTACAGGATACTAAGGTAGGTATGTTTTATTAGATATTCCATTTTAAAAATTAGAAGAATTAAAACGGGCCATGGATTAGACAGTAGTACCAAACATGGGAATGCCAACTGAAAGCCTGAGTCAGGTGAACCCAGGCAGGAGCACAACGATGAGTCATTAGTGTGATTATTGGGTGAAGGGGGAGGGGAAGACCACGTGGTTACTACCTCGCTCGCTATTTTGGTTGCGTGTCTGACATGTAACAATGCTGGCGTGACCTCCAGGCCCGTCAGGTTTCTGCCTTTAATGGACTCTTCATAATCTTTCCTATATTCTTTCTAATATGAGTAGGAAGGAAAAACAAAAAGAAGACTCTGTTAGAATCTACGTTTCAGTCCAAAGAAGGAAAAGTATGTTTCCTCTCAGGGTTTGGCCTCTTAATCAACAGTCCCGGCAAAAGTCATGTGCTGGAAACTTGTCTCATTGTTCTGGAAATATTTTTCTGGCAGCGAATGGCTCCAAAGCAATTCTGAAGTTTGTTGATGACTCTCCCTGAAGTCCGCCTGAGGTTGTGACAGAGCTGACCCGAATCATAATGGGAAGATGGATGGGCCATCGGCTTGAACTCTATTCTCTTCCTGGGACCGTTCCACTTATTACTTTTATCTCCGTTACTAGGGGTGACTGTGGGTGAGCGCTGGAGCAAACACGCGCCACAGCGTATGCTGCAATGTGTACACCACTGAGCCTGAGAGGGCAGGGGCAACTCTCAGCGGCCATTTCTCTCCTTGGGACTTGTGGGTCTTCAAGATGGAGCTCGGGTAGTTGGGCTTTTGCTTCCCGCGCTTTACACCGAGCACTTTGAACTTCCTTTTATTTTATTATGTGTATGGGAGCTGTGCCTGCTTAGGATAGAAGAGGGTATTGGATTCCTCGGGAACTGGAGTTCCAGACAGTTCTGTGCTGCCACGTGGGTGCTGGAAATCAGACCTGGAGCCTCCGAAAGAGCAGTCAGTGCCCTGAGCCATCTCTCCAGCTCCTTCACTACCATTTTTAAAAGGGACAAAGTACTTTATTTCAGAATTTACAGCAGCTCCAGGATATGAGAGTAGAAAGGAAAAGCCTTAAAGACTGAATCTCATTGGCATTGCCCATCCTTATGCGTTTGACTTTCCTTGACATGCGGTAGGCTGGCTTTGAACCCATGATCCTCCCGCACCAGGCTCCTGGGTGCTGAGGTTACAGGTGTATACCACCAGCCCTATCATTTCCTCCTTTACTATCTCTTCCCTTACAGTCAGCATCTACCATGTGCCAGCACTGTTAGGCTCCGGCATTACAGTGTCAGGCATAGTCATGTCCTATTGGGCCCTAGGGGAGCATCAAGGGGCTCATGGCTTTAACCTCTGAACAGACTAGGTGAACAGTGAGGCAGCAACATAGGACTCTATGGTTCCATCCATGATGGAGAGAAAGGGCTATTGTCCCCTCCCCTGGTCTTTTCAACTCCACTCTCACAGAGAGCAGGAACAGATGTTGGAAGCATGCTTTCCCAACTTCTTCACAGAGTTTTAAATCTCCCCCAAAGTTACCGGAGCACTCCTACAGTGCCTAATTCGGAGTCACCAATATTTGAACCTATTTTAAACTTTCTATCACCTGCATTCCATATACCAGGAAAGTCCACAAACTACTTTTCTAAAAAAAAAAAAAAAAAAAAAAAAGATGCTGTTGTAGTTGGAGACAGGCTTCATGGAGAAGAGGCAAACAAGACCCCAGGAGGCTCATTTTCCTGGGAGTCTAAGTAAAATTCCATTCTCCATTATGATTCAAAGTGAAAAAGACTTGTTTTTAAAATATCTCTGCTCTTCATTATAAGGAATATGGCATTTTGACTTGATTTTTTCATACATGTATATAATACACTTTGATCAAAACCGCGTCCCTCATCCTATCTCAGGCTACATCTCTTTATCTTTCTTTTCTCCCCTTCTTCCCTTCCTGTCTTCTTCACAAACAGTTCCCCTCTCTCATGCCCTTTCAAAAAAAAATCTAGATTCTGTAAACATAGGACCTTTGTCTCAGTCTGGCTTATTTAAACATGAGGACCTCCAGTCGTGTCTATTTCCCTGCAAATTACATGACTCCCTCTTTATGGCTTAGTAGAACTCCTCTGTGTACATAAAACATCACTTTCCCTATCTATTAATCTGCTGATGGGCAAGTAGGCCGATCGCCTCACTTGGCTGGAGTGAACATTAGCATGGTAACCATGCATGTGCCGGTGTGGATCTACTCTTGTTTGGCTTGGGGCGTCCCACCAAGTGACATTCATGGAAAAGCCACATGCATCTGTGCAGTGGGAACTTTTCACTCAGTGAAGACAAATTCAAATTGTATTGTATTCCACATATTTTTTTTTCAGTTTTAGAAATAAGCGTATTCTGATTTTTATGACAATGTGGGAGCCAATCATGTCTAACGAATACTACTCAAAACATCTTAAAGAAAATAACTGGATTGTAGAATTTCTGCAGTGGGCAAGCTTTTAGGTTACAAAGCTGCACCTTCTACCACTTTCGGGTAATGTTGTAGGAGGCTGGGAAGGGTCCGGGGCTGAGCCGGTGCTCTTTGGTCTGATGACGTCATTGTTGTGCGGTGTAGGACTCACCCCACTCTGCATCTGCTGAGACTCTTTGGCGGTGATGTATGTTGGAGTCTCAAAGTCCAGCATGGGCTTGCCTCGTTCTTTTTCATATTTTTCTTTGTATTTCACCTAGTGACGAGAAGGTCTGTTGAGTATTTTGCCGCTAGTCAATTCCTAGACAGAGACACTATTTACAGGCAGCAATTTATTGGTTTACTTAATTTTTTAAATATTATCTGAGATGGGTTCTCACAATGTGTCACAGGCTGGCTTTGAACTCAGAATCCTCTAGCCTCAGCTTCCTACATACTTTTGATTGTGTCTATTGTGGCTTATCTTATTGCAAAGCCAAAAGACTTTCCTATTGTGTTACAGGCGTAGACCGTTTTGAGCTGATGCCTGTGGATGGAGAATCAATGCTATCTGAAAAGAACGAGCTAATTAGATTTAATTTATATTTAATTTAGAGACACAAAAGAATCATTGGCAACAATTATCTGGCAAAAATATTGCTTTTTGGAAATGCTGTTTGGAGAAAATTGCCCATCTATGAGGCCATCCAAGATTTGATACGGATATATGAATTTTGACAATAAATAGCATCTTTTGATATTTCTGATAAAGCCTCTAGTTCTTCCATAAGAACTATTATTATTAGAGACCCGTGGTCTCCACTGACTGTAGAACATATGAGGCTTTAAAAGCAAACAGCTCCCTCTGGGACACCAGTGTCTATGTACTTTACTATTAATGATAACTTAGCATTTAAGGGGAAAGCAATTCACAGCTGGACTGAGTAAGCCTGACATTAGCAGGTAAAATGGTCTCTTCCTTATAGTCAACATACTATTGATAATGGCATGAGGAGAAACTGAGAGGTAGAAAGACAAGGGCTCTTCCACCCATAACCTCAATGCTGTTGCTCAACTCAGCACTCTTGGTCATGATGGAACACAGGAAGAGGACACACACTGCTTTACACATGATGGGGAAGCACCTATCGTAACTCAGCCCTCTGGCTAATACCCCAGGACACCCAATAATGATGAGTTTGTGGTAGCAAGACTATGTTACTAGTAAGTTCTTTCTTCTAAGAATAATTATAACACTCAGAGACTCCTCCAGTGTAGGATGTGATCACTTGTCCAATTTATTGGTGTTTCCTGGCTTGGGACATAGGGTTACTGTGAGAGGTTTGTCTCTCTGGGGAACTAACTGCCAGACTTCCAGCACTGTCATGATACGAATAACAAACACGGCAGCTGTATATTTTTCTAGTATATATAAATACTGTCAATAAACCAATCTCAAAATGTTATCCACTTCAAGCCCCAGTACCGGGGAATATTTTCTCAAACAATGGCTATTAAAATGTTCCCGTTCCTAGAGTGGACTTGACACTGGCTTTTGATACTGCGATAAATGGAAGCTCAGTGTGGGGAGGCCATCTTGATAGACTTACGATACTCTGCAGCTCTGTGGCTTCTTTGAGGTGTAGCTGTTCCAGGTTATCGGGTATCGTGTGATAGTGGCCTTTGCTCTTCTCATAGTTCTTCTTGTACTGGTACTGAGGGGAAGGAGCAAGGAAACACATCAGTGGGAAGGTTCCGCAAAGTCTCAGGTGTCCCTGCTTAGATTAGGTGCTTAAGGGCCAGGCACGCAGCACGCGCTTTTAATCCCTGCAGAGGTGTCAGATGTCTGCGTGTCCAAAGCCAGACTGGTTTACATAGCAAGTTCCGGGCCAGCCAGGGCTATGTAGAAAGCCCTGTCATCTCCCTACCACCACCAAAAGCCAACAAATAAACAAACAACTCCTCCCCCTCCCACCAAAAGAAAAGGAAATGGTTGGATAGGTAAAACACCACGAGTGGCACTGTTGGTAAATACCAGATGCAAACACTGCTGTGGTGTGGCTGTCTCTAAGTGGCTATCATTGAAAGCAAGAGGCTGTTTCAGATGACTCTTGTACATCCTTACAAGAACTGGAGCTATTTATTTTTTTGTTTTCCTCCTGGGCATCAAACCCATGGGTAAACACTGTGGACTTACATCCGCAGCCCAAACGAGCATTCTTACATTCTGAGAGGCATTGCAGCCGATGGTGTTTTATGGGTAATTGGTTGGTAGATTAGTGTAGTTTGGAGGAATATCACCAAATAGAAATTTTGTGGTAAGCAGAATATATCAGTAACAGAGAGGAGGCCATAGGAGCCCAGAGGAGGAAGCCAGCTGCCAGTGCCTGAGGGACCAGTGATGGAGCTTACAGAGCTGGCGAGCTGGCTTGTATTCAGGACGTGATGCATTATCAGAGATTCCTTCATGTCAGTCACGGGTTTGTGGAGTTTCTTCAGGTCAGCCTTGTATTTGACCTGGTGGTAAAGAATCACATAAAGAGGAAGTGAGAAATAGCGCTAAGGAAAATGATAGTAGGATATAACTCCATGAAATGAATTCTGGCAAAGGAAAACCACTTTGTGCAGAGTTGCCAAGAAGAAGAAATGACCAGAGTGTCTGTCCATCAGTAGATACATAATGGGTGTCGTTAACAGAAGGGTGGCACACACGCGGGACTGATACTCAGCCATAAAATGGGCTGCAATGCTAATTAATGCTGCACTGGGAAATGCTGTGCTAAATAAAATAGGACACGGAGAGAAATATTGTAGGATTCCATGTATCAGGAGCTTAGGGAAGTAAGGGTTGCTTCGTGGTTTTGTTTGGGTCCAATAAAAAAGCTTTGGAAATAGTGGTGGTAACTGGAGAGCACTGTGAATGCGGTTAATGCTCCTTAAGTAGGATTAAAATGGCAGACAGTATGTTATGACCTTTACCACAATTAAAGGACATACCTCACTTGCAAGGTTGTTGGCATCTTTCATAGTTTTGTAGAGCTGGCTGTCTTTCGGGTTGTACTTGGGTGTTTTGCCTTTCTCCTTGTCAAAGTTTTCTCGGTATTTAACCTAACGACGACAAATGCAAACATCTAGATCATTCCCGAGCTTCTGACCAGGGAAACATAAACAATTGTGGCTATGTCCATGTTATAATTATGTCCATGTTATAATCATGTCCATGTTATAATTGACCACGGAACTTGTTACACCAGTGGGGCTGTTTCAGGAGTGTAAGAGAGTACTGTCAGTTACACAGGGCCACAGATAAGCAAGGATGATATGAAGCCACACGAGACAGCACTGGCTTTGCCATCATATTCTCTGGTGACATCGACATGGCATCCTGCTAATAAACGTCAAGACTAAGCGGTAAAAGCTTAGATCTGCTGGGTGATGACAGCACACACTTATAGTCGTGGCATTTGGGAGGTAGAGGCAGGAGGATCTTTGAGTTTGAGGCCAGCCTGGTCTAAAGAGTGAGTTCCAGGACAGCCAAAGGTGCACAGAGAAATCCTGTCTCAAAAAACAAAACCCAGACCCAAACCAAACAAACAAGCAAAACGATTTTAGGCTGGAGTTAGGGAGGCTATCAGTGATACTGGGGTCATTTTGGCTTCCCTACCTGGATACCTCAGATATCAGAGATCTGCTTTAAGGAACGGAGAGCAGGGTGTAAATAGCAAAGGTTGAGAAGTAAAAATTTGTTAAGCTAGATAAATTTGTTATTTTAAAATAGGATTTTAAAATTCTTCTTTCTTCTTCTTCCCTTCTTCTTCTTCTTCTTCTTCTTCTTCTTCTTCTTCTTCTTCTTCTTCTTCTTCTTCTTCCTCCTCCTCCTCCTCCTCCTCCTCCTCCTCCTTCTTCTTCTTCTCCTCCTTTCCTTCTTATTCCTTCTCCTTTATTATTATTATTATTATTATTATTATTATTATACTCACAGGGGGCAACAAGACGGACGGTTCAGCGGGTTTTGAAATAAAGAAAAAGTGAGATACTTGACAATAACAGGGAATATAAAATTCATTGTACTTCTGGAGTACATGAGACTGAGGATATGCAAAGGAGTGAGTGAAAGAAAGAGATGGTCATTATGCCCAGGTAAGACAGAAAAAGATGGCTACTCATTGGACAATTCAACCAAATAACGAGTGACAGAAAACTTGGCTTATTGACAAACATATCGATGCCTTTATCACTGACGTTAGAGGATCAAGTCTGGAAGTCCACTAGCAGACAACTCCTACTACAGGTTAAACCAATTAAAAGGCAGCATTTGGCTCTTAGGCTTGGAACAGTCCATCCCAGTGGAAACCCTTGCCCAGGAAGTACACAGGGGATAAACAAAAGGCCAGTGGGGGTAAGGGAATGAACCTTGAAAGATTCTTGAGGTCCCTACCAACAGTATAAAAGGATAAACAATGGCCAAGCAGCCAGCTCCAAAAGGAAAGGTTGCTCTTCAGACTGTGCGGTTGCTGCCAAGCTGGGGGAGAGGTCCAGGGTCCTCGCCATGTTGCAGTGGCCTTTAAAGCATCTGTTTGTGAGCTGGACCTTGGATGTACCCCCTCTTTCATACTCTTGTTAGCAATAACCCCCAATAACAACAAAAACCTCATTGTTCACCAAATTGGACTTTGTTGCAATCATTACTTTGGTCTTTCCTGAGCGCCCTTTCTGGAGTGAGGAGACATGTGTTGCCTCTACCCAGGAAGTGTCTGTGACACAACCTAGGGTCCCTCAACCTTCAACCAAGACAGCCACAGACTCTCCTCCAACCAATGGTCATCAACACAAAGACACCCAATGAAAAAGGCTTCATTGTGGTGCTTCAGATGGACCAAAGGTTGCCCTAAGAGAGCTGCTATTAGACTACAGCTCTCTAAAAACCGGTATAAACTTGGAGGCATTGCAGAGGTTGGGGAATATGGGCAGTCTGCTTTGGACAACACATTTCTGAGCCTGTCTTAATAATACAAAGTCTGCTGAAATGAAAGCATTCTTCTTGACACCCTGTGTATACTGTGACCAAGCTCTCGTCACACAAGACTGTATTATTTAACTACAGAGACAAGAACCTGAAGACGTTTGCTCACCCCTACTCAGCCATGCCTAGCCCGGGCACTCATATCTGTTGTTAAATGCAAGGAGAAAGGTTCTTTTACATGGTCAGGTTTTAGAAGTTAGAATATCATGATGGTTACACAGTACCAAGTCTCTCCCAGGTGACTCAAGTACAAAGCAAGATCTAAATCTTACTGCCTGGCAAGAGGCACCCTTAGTCGCCAAGAGCGGTTAAATAGAAAAGCTGTAAATGGAGACGTGGAAGGCTAGAAAGCCTAGGTTGGTTAGCAGGAAATGAGTCAAGGCCTTCTGTACTGTTTAAATGCCGTGGTACAGTTTAAGGCCCTGAGTCTCTTGGGTCGTTGACACTGCTCTTCCTGGGCATCGCTTGTCCCTGACTAGTTTTAAACTCCCACACCAGGGTCCCTGTTTGCCATTTTGTATTACCTGGCTGCTCAGCTTGGCTGCCTTCTTGGCCATCTCAATGTCGGGGCGGCCAAGCATGCTTAACCCGTGGCTGCCTTCCTTGCGGTGCTTGGCTCTGTACTCCACCTGCATCAGAGAGACCCCAAGTGGGCAGTGTGGTCTCGGTGGCACACGCACACAGTGCCACTGTGACACTGAACTTTAATGACACTCTTACCTCACTGGCCTGTTTGGCTGCCTGGGTGGCCTTCTTGATGTCTGGCCTGTCGGCCACTGTGGTGTAATGCAGATTCTCTTTGGCGTCTTTTTTATAAGCAACCTTGATTTGAGGGAAGAAAGCGCTTACTTGAGGCCCACAGAATTTTCCAATGGTCCTCATTAAATACAAACAGCATGGGTGTTGGTAAAAGCAAGCCGATTCCCACCCCTGTATTTCTAAAACCGTCAGACAGGAGCATCACTGCATGAGGAGCATGCACTCATTTGAGGTCCACGGTGTCCTGTGACCCTTCAGGATGCTGAGGCGGGAACTTACGTCACTCTGCTTCTTGGCCACGTCCATCGCATGCTTCACCTCTGGAGGCTCTTGCATGATGGAGTAGTTGGACTTCCCTTTCTCTTTGACGAACTTCTTCTTGTAGTTTGTCTAAACGGCATCAGAGGTGTTCGTGTGAGCAGAGGAAGGTGAGGGGAAGGTTTATTTGAGGAATCTGAGAAGATCTTCAGGGAAGTCCATGACTCCCGATCGCAGTGTCGGGTGGAACTTTGATCTCTGGGGTCATAGTCTACTTCCTCCCCGTCTTTTCTCTCGTGGACTAACACCAGAACTATCCAGCAAGCTTAGAGAACGGAACTCAAGCACGCTCAATGCTCATTGCTAACTCTTACCTTTAAGATACCTGTCACAGGTTATAACAGCAGGATGCAGTGCACTGGCAGAGACTCCTGAGGTACGCCAGGCGATTTTAGCTCTCAAACTGAACATTGCTTAATGACAGCAGAGGCCACTTTTGATCGGCACTGCTTTTTCCCACTCATAGCATTAGTTATGCCTTATATTGCAAAACGTGCTATGGAACAAAGCCCACATCTGCTACAACCTGCACAACTGGAATACCAATACACTTAAAATAAAACTGGAGTTAGGATTCATAGACTCAGGTTAGGAGTGCAGATGCGTAAAAGAAAGCGTTTGTAAGCAGGAGGCTGGCTGTCCTTGACCCAATTCATAGTTGCCATCAAGAGCTCCGCGGCTGGCCACTTACATCACTGACGTGCTTGGTCACTGCCTTGACATGAACTGTGTCCCTGGTCTCTGGCAGTGTTGTGTATGAGCCCTGGGCCAGGTGCTTCTTGACATGGTCCTTGTACTTGTTCTGGAGGAATCCACAAAGAGCTTGTTAATGACTCTGCTTGGGGCCTCAGCCTGAGGTGGAAGGGAAGCAGATGGGCTGTGGGTGGGTTACCTCAGACACCAGATTGCTGACAGTCTTCGCCAAGAGGATCTGTGGGGTGTCAGGCACAGCATGACACGTTCCCCTTTCCTTTACGTGTTTCTCTTTGTATTTCAGCTGTGGGAGTGGAAGGGGAGGGTACATTTTTTTAGCTTTTTAAAAAATATCTTGCTCATTCAGTTCGCAAATCCCTCAACAGTAGCTGAGAGGGTCCCACCGCTCAGGACCGCACCGAAGGATTTAACATTCGTTCAAAACGGGTTTCTCCTGACAACTTGAGGTTTTTATTAAGATGAAAACCTCACGGTAAATCTTTGCCTTTAGTTGAAAGCATTCTCAAACATGTCACCTGACACCCACCAGGGCCTAGAAACACAATCTTTCCTCCTTTACAGAGGTGGTGGGTACAAAGTAGGAAGAATAGGATCCCACAGAACAGAAACTTAGGATTCAGGGCAGAATCCAGCCGGTCTTTCAGATTCCCTGTGCTGTGTTAACTGCCGGCTGCAGTACAAGCCAAGAACCATGCCAGGCTCAACGGGATTTCATAGACGGCACCCAGCTCATCACAGATGCCACTGAGGGCAGCGGCATGTGCTAGAATCACAGCTGAGCACCTACAGATGAAACTTCTGTCCTGTCCTGGATGTTTCTGGAGACTGCTGCTGCCCAAGATGGCCTTGAGTCAGAATACACACCGTAGAAGAAACCAAGTATGGCCTTGAGTCAGGGTAGACACTGTAGAAGGCCAGATACTTACATCGCTTTCTATTAAGGAGTTCCTGAGGGCCAACACCATGTCCTTATCGTCAGTGACAGAAAGCTTGCAGCCCTTGAGAAACTCTCGGTCCAGCTTGTATTCAAACTACGATAGGAGGAAGCAGGTCATTTGATTAAACCAGAGAGGCGTCTTCAGAAGGAATACCCATTCTCAGAGTAAAGGGAGGGGCTTCCTGGCCTTTCACTGTTACCATATGCTAGATCCATCCCTTCTAGCCCAGGAACCAAGGCTGGGACCAACTCTCCCTCTCTCTCTAGTTTCAGGTCTCTGAGCCCCCATGCCTGGGACCAGTTGTCAGAGGACAGGCTCCACGGTCAGGTTTGTTTCATGAACTTGCTTCTCCCCTCAAACTTCCTTCCGATTTAGAGCCCAAATAAGTTGGGGCAAGTGCCCTGACAGTGAGTGCTGGAGACAGCCCCAGGTCTGTCTCCTCTCTTACATCGCTTTGCTGCAGGGATGACTTGGCGGCCTGGATGAAGTCTGGGCGGTCGGGCGTCCACTTCCAGTAGGCTTTATTGGCCTCATACTGCTTCTTGTAGTCCAGCTGGTTTGAGTGTGACAGAAAGACAATAGTCAGGCTGAGTCAACACATATATGCAGGGCCCAAGGGGAGGGGGGGAACGCTTGCCAGTTAACGTTCCACAAATCGTAGCTCATAGAACCCTCAATAAAACTGTCTGCTCTATGCAGCTTGTCAGTCACTCGTGTCCTCTTTGCTCCCAAATTGGTACTGAAGCTTTGGAACACTTCCAGGTGAAATGATTCCACAGTCTACCTTAACTCCGCCGTCATCGCCTGCATTGTTAACTACTTGCTGACTTGTGAATAAGTTACAGGTATTTCTGTAAAAGAGGCCAGAGTATCACAGACACGGTATACGGCCACCACCCAGATTCCACAGTCTATTTTCCTACATTTCCTTCCCACATCTTCCACATCTGTTTACCCATTTATTGCCCACCAGCGCATCCTTAAGACTCTTGCCAGCTTCTCTGTGACACCTCAATCTACCTGCCCCTAGAAATGGATGCTTCTGGAATGAGCAAGAATCAGTTGGATGTCTAACGTTTTGTGACACTATTTTATGTGTTTTAAGAAGTCGGGGCCCATCTAAGCTCACAGAGTTGCTTCTGTGGGTGAGATATTTAGGGCGTTCCAGCAAAAGAAATGTTATTGACATAGGGAAGATCGAAGCCAGTGGAGCGTCTAGACAGTGTACCTGAGAGCAGCTAGCGACTCTGGTCTCTCCTTCAGAAGCAGATACCAGAGCTTAGGGCGAGAGGAGAGCATGGAGAAAAGACTGAAAGATGCCGATGTGCTCTCCAAAGCGCTGCCCTTGTTTCAGAGCTAACATCTGGACTCATCTGCCCCACAAACACTAGGGAGATGTAGCGTGTGGCCTAGCGAGACCACCCTGGGCTCTTCATGCCCCTTCACGAAGAGCAGAATCATTTGGTTTTTAATATCGTTCACTACTCGTTCTCCTGGCGACGAGCTCTTCATCTGGACAGGCGGAGCTTCGTCTCATGAAGAGATCTGCAAGGTCACTTGCTGAGGTGGCTAAGTCCCCACCTCACTTGCTACAGTTAAATGGCAAACCACAGCAATCTCCAAAACTCGTGCTGAGGTTTCACTGCCCCTGGGATGGCAGGGGACGCTGAGACCTTCAGTAGGCCCTGTGGCCCGGAAGGCAGAGCCTCCAGGGGGATTGCGACTCAGGCTGCAGGAGAACAAGCCTTCACTCTCAGACTTTTCCACTTGCTCTCCGGCCCCATCTGCTCTCCGCCATGGGAGAATGCAGTCAGGGGAACAGCGACAGTTACTCACGTACGCTTGACCTCACTATCTTTATAACTTAAATAACTTCTGCAAATCACCCAGTCAAAGGTATTCTGTTACTGCAACAAGGGGACGAAGGCTGGATGGGGACAGGGAAAGCTGTGTGACTTACATTCGTGTTGACTTTGTAGGCATCTTTCGCTGCCTTGATGTGGACAGCATCCGGCTTGATGGTGCAGTTAGATTTATTCCTTTGGTAAACTTCCTTATATTTCAGCTACGGGAGACAACAATGACATAGTTAGTTTTTTTTCTCCAGGGAGTTAATTAAACATTTTTTAAAAAAAGATTTATTTATTTTATTTATATGAGTGCACTGTCGCTGTTTTCAGACACAGCAGAAGAGGGCATCAGATCCCATTACAGATGGTTGTGAGCCACCATGTGGTTGCTGGGAATTGAATTCATGACCTCTGGAAGCAATATGGAAAAGACGCACAGAAGGGGCCTCATTTATACAGAAGCCCATCGGCTGTCAGTTGTGTGAGTACGGCTCTCTGTGCATTCAGCTTCACAGAGCCATGCTCAGCTTGATTGTAACTGCCACGTCTGTCCCAGGGTCACCCTGGCCACCCAGTTCAGTTTTTCCTGCAATGTTTCCTAGCAGAACACTTGGAGAAAATCATTGGAGTGACATATAGACCTTTATAACCACTGGCTGGTGCCAGGGAGGGACCTTCTGACATTACTGTTTGCGGTTGGTTTTGTCTGCTTTTGGTTGAGATGGGCTCTCACTACGCAGTTCTGGCTGGTATAGAATGCACAGAGACCTGCCTACCTCTGCCTTTGTAGTGCTGGGATTAAAGACATGTGCCATCATGCCCAACCGACCTTATCTCAAGAGGAACAGGTACATTCCTGGGTCTGGTAAAGTTGCCTTTGACCTGACCCATGTCTCTTCCTCTGATACAAACTGTAGGGATCTGCTCTGTCTTGCTGCCTTGGGCTAAGCCTTGCTACTAAGTTCTCTCCAACTGCACTTTATGTCTCTGGATCTGCCTACCCTTTACACCCACATTGGTGTGGCTCTGATACACTGGGATTGGGTCTTGGAAGAGCCACCTTGAGTCTTGGCCTAGCTGTGCCCCCGCTCCCCCCGTTGTCGGCCAATAACATTTGGAAGAGACCTATTTTGCTGTGTCCAGTCAACCCAGAATCATAAGGAAGACAGAGGGCTGTCACTTTAGGGCACTAGGTTGCCAAGTGGTTTTTCCACAGGTCACCATCTGGTGTTTACTACATCACATTGGAAGTCCAAGACAGAGGGGCTAACGACGGGTACTCACATCACTGACTTCATCCTTCACTTTGCGGACATGCAGCAGCATGGGTGTGTCATGGATGGTGGTGTAGCCTCTGGGTCTGGCCTTGTTGTACTCCAGCTTATAAAGTATCTGAAGCAGATCAGAAAAGCAGGAAGGTACAACATCATGCTTCTCCATTTTCAACTTAAAATACACATGGAAAGTGAGTAGGAAGGAAAGGCAATTTTATAAACCCAATAGAGAGGCTGTCTGTTGAGGCCTCTGCGTCTCCTGGCTTGCCTGCTGATTTGAATGATAAGTCTTCCGTATGACAGAAGAGCCCTGTGTGCAGTAGGCATGTATCACTCTTGCCTTCCACCCCTCACAGCCGCTTCTCAGACACCTGGCAGGCTACAGTGGGCCCGGCCTGGGCACATGCGCTGAGCCTGAGGATGTAGGCCCTTTGCCCTTTACTTACGTCACTGATTTGCTTGTTGACTTTTGTGGTGCGCAGGTGCTCTGGGGTGTCCACAACGGAGGTGAATTTGTCCTTTGACTTCTCATATTTTTTCCTGTATTTGATCTAAATCATGGAGGAAAGGACAAGTTACATTCAAGAACAGAAGTCCTAAAGAAATCTCATGCAATACCAGAGTGTGGCTTCTGCCTTCGCTCACTGGAGGTGTTTACTAACGTTTGCATTTCATTGCCATAGTGTAGTAGCACGGACAGACGCTTTCCAATGTATTTCATAGACACGGAAGCAAAGGGGCTCTCAGAGGTTAGGAGCCTGAGCCAAGGGCATGTGTATAGTAAATCTCAGAGGAAGGCTAGACTCTTCTCTGAACTGACAACCTCACTCTAACATTCCATATTACATTGGTATTTTTCTATGTCCAAGTAAAATAGATGTCCAATAAAATGAGTATATATGACTTTTAAAGTATTTTAGATTTTAATCTATCATCTATCTATCTATCTACCTATCTATCTATCCATCCATCCATCTACCCACCCACCCACCAACCCACCCACCCATCTATCTGTGATCTATCTACTCATTTATCCTTCTCTCATATAATACATTCCAATTGTAGCCTCCCCTCCCCCTCCACTCCTCCCAGTCCTCCCACCTTCCCTCTCCCCCACATCCAAAATGCATTTTTTTTTTTTTTGGAAATTTCCAAGTCCCATTTTTTTCTGGTTTTGTTTGTCATGCAGATAAGCTGTTTAAAGCAGGACAGATACAGAGACCAACAAACTTTCATGCATAGTGTTTTGATGATCCTATCAAGGCCAAGGATATTTATGAGAACATATCCCTTTTCATAAATATTGACTTGACAACAAATTAAGATTACAAAGCAATCTGCTAACAGGAAAGATTGGCTGGAGCCCTTTTGGCTTGGGCCAAGACAGTGGCATTTCATTAACGTTCATGTGGGTAACTGAGTTACCACATTTCCTTTCTGGTCTGTAAGAAAGGTGGCAGTGCATGCTCAGTGGACCTCACTGGGTGACAACGTTACTGACGTGAATATGGCCAATGTCCAGGGCCTACATGGCTAGCCCCAACTCTCTAAAACAGTTGCAGTGAGAGCTGAGCAATGGGGCAATTGGAAGAAAACATTAAATATTCGGACCTTTGAAAGCCGCTAATCTACTAAAGAACCTTAATTTCTAAGCAATCTGCCTTTCAAAGCAAACACTAAAAAAAAATTCAGTAAATGTTATATTTATCAATTTGAAAAAAATGCATGGAGACTCGCTGACCTTTGAGGATTTCTGAGCCTTAGATGTGCAGACAATGGCTGCCCGGCACACCCGGCCATGATCAGATTTTACTTCTAAGGAATGAACATTCATATGCTTTATCATGAGAAAGCAGCAGGGGCACAGGTCAGGGGGCCAATGAGAGCGTAGAAGGTGATGCGCCGAAGGTCTAAGCCTGCTTCTTCACACCCTGTTGGACATTACCTGACTCCACATGTGTGTATTGTAGAGAGCAGTCAACATATCTGGACGCAGGATCTCATTACAGCCTTGTTTCAGAAGCATCTTGGCACTAGACTTATATTTTCTCTGTCCATGCAAAGAGCAGTGAAGCACAAGAGAGACTCATGAAGACAGAAAGAACATGGCTCTATATCCCAGTCACCTCTGAGTGAAGAGATGTAGGCTTAACACACTTTGCGTACTCACAGAGCTGTGTGGTGAAGCCCCCGTGGGGAGCGCAAGGAGAATGGCCGGAAATATTTAGGCTTTGACCCTCCACAACCCTCGCAAATGGGGAGGACAGAGGTAAACAGTATGTATGTCACCACCCTGATTGCCTTATGGAGAGGACATCATCAGAACAGAAGAGTAGGGTAGGGATCTCCTCTGTCTTTTTTCTCCCGTAACTTTAAAAATTTGTTTTTAACAACTCCATCTGCAGTTTACCGCTGCTGTTAACAAAACGGGTACTGCAGAAGAAGAGAATGGAGAGGGCCCTCAGCTTCTGTTTTCACCTTCACCACCGCACAAGTGAGGACACAGAACGTTGACTGGCACACTCAAACAGCTCACGGGCTCTTTGGGTGGCTAGACAGATATTTTGAAACAGAACAGTCCAATATCATAGGCGGAGCCTATGACATCCTTGCAGCAGACGGGACGACACCTTGGGAGAAATCGGAGCACAGTCCTGTCTGGGCCGAGCTGCCGGCCTCATCACAGTACCTGGCTGATCTGGTCGCCTGCCGTCTTAGCCAGCAGATGTCTAGGTTCATCGACTACCAGGTGGTATTTATCTTTCCGCTGCTCATAATCAGCTCTGTATTTTTTCTGCTCAAACATCATATTAAATTATAGCAAGAATATGACATCGAGGGCACACGGTAATGTCTCAATCTGAACACTCCAGAGAGTCTGAAACCTAGCAATACCCAGGACAATGTTTAGATGATCATACAGAGAGTAGGAATGACAAGCGAACACAGATTTTTTCGGAGAGAGGCTGAGGCCTGGAAGAGAGCAAGCTGAGGTATGGTAGGGTCACGTTTCTATCTTTTCATCATACATGTTAGTGACATCAGGCTGGACGGAATCTTACACTGTATTTAAAATGAGGTGCCAATAATCTACAAGTTTCATCTACAAGGCAGCAAGAGTCTAAAAGTATAATTAATGCTATACAGAGGTGTAACTAACTCTAATATCCAAAATTGTAACTAGGTTTACTCAAGGAAAACTGTACTGATTTACTTGATGATTTAAAAGATACCTGGAAATTATTCATGAAACAGGAAAAACAAAATATATCAAGACTGTCCTAGGAAGCTGCTGATGGTGTTGGTGTTAGAGTTTTCCTGCCTGGAAATGTGTTGGAATGAAGTAATTAAACAAAAAATGAACTGAAATTGGCAAAGGCCACACGGAAATGCACCGCTGGCTACAGTCTTATTGTTAGTGCCCCTCTAGTAATATTCTAATGTGTTTGAACTTATGCAAGTCCATGGATTATCTGAAAGCAGAAAAGCATAAGTTTAGTTATGAAAACATCTAAACATTATAAAAACTTCCCAATTTAGGGCTCACAGCTTGATGATTTGGGCTCGCTCGAATAATATTCAAATTACATCATTGTAAAAACGGTATAGGGAAGATGGAGTAGAATATAGAGGGAGGTGTAAATAGATACCGGTATGCATCCAATTCCGTGGGAGTAACAGTAATGTATCTGAATGCATGATTCACACAACTATCCCCACTGAGGGTGTCAGGGTTCTGACCACTTCCACTTTGGTGCCTTTGTGGGGCTACTGAATCAACCTTGACCATCTAGGTCTCCAAGCTTTACATGGGTTAAAGGCATTTAGCGGATCATCCACAAAATCCTTCCTCCTCTCTCTGGCACCTTAAGACTGTGTTACAGAGGTGAAGGTGAACGTGTATCTACTCAAAGTTTGGGCAGAGTCTACCAGATAGTGACATTGTACAGTCTTTCCAAGACCTTATTCGGAAGGAACATTTAGAACAGATTTCCTGTCATGGTATATATTAGGTTTTAATGAAATAGCCCTGCAGATTTCTTAAGAGAACCAAATAGGTTTAATCAAATTGGTTGTACGTACCTCGTTCATCAACTGAGTTGCGTACTTGAAATGCCTGTTAATTGGACAGTCAGCAACATACTTGAAGTTTGACTTTGTTCTTTCAAATACTTCTTTATACTTATACTGCGGGAAAGAACATAATTATTTGATTGTGTATCCAATCTTAAGGAGCAATGTTCTTTATCTTAACACTTGAAATGATGCATTCACAGAGCTAACAAGTCTTTATCGAGTTTATTTTTTTCTTATTTCCTGGAGCATTGGGAAAAGAGGGACTGACATCTTGAAAATAGTCCTAAATACCTAGTATAAACCACCCACTAGATGATCACCAGATACAAATTCCATATTGATCAAAGGCCTAAAGCCTTTTCTTCTCTGTTTTGGCATAGTACAATGATTCTACTTTAATGTATTTTGATGGGCCACGTGAAAGCAGTCTTTAGTTCATTAGTTAGACTATAGTTTCCTAGCAACTAATCAGATGATTAAAGTTTTTCAGAGCAGAGTGGGTAATGACCTAGTTACCCTGCAACCTGTTTGTAATCAGTTCTACAAATTAAGAATGTTTTTAAATGTAAGTTTAAACGATTCTAACGAAGAAAATAGATGCTATAATACATGCGACCCAGCAAGTCTACTGTAAAATATCTTCTGTCTGGCACCTATCATAAACTGGATGATTTTTATTTTAAAGGAAAATTCAACTGCTTTATTTTTTTAAGTAGGAAAATGAGGACCCCCCCAAACTGTAATTCACCTCATATACCACACTGTAGATTAAAATAGCCACACTTGATATTTATTGCTGTATTAATGCTTTAGTTGGGCGAGTTATCCCTACACATCATGAGAGGGAATTCCGGAATAGTCAGGAATAGTCATACTAGATAATTTTTCAGCAAATACAAATAAACTCCAGTGAATGAGATCAGCACTAAAGAAATCTCTAGCCAGACATGACTGCACATGCCTTTAATCCTAGCTCTTCAGGAGGCAGAGAGATCCAGGGCTCTGTGATTTCAAGGCCAGCTACTCAATACACAGAGTGAGTTCTAGGCCAGCCCAGGCTACATAGTAAGACCCAGTCAAAAACCAAACCAAAACAAACTTGAAAATATCTAGAAAGTGAAGATTTCAGCATGGGGGTTCGTTACAGGGTCTGGAAGTGAGGACAGAGATGAGGCTACAAAAGGCTTTCCCATAGTGCTCATCTCTGTGAGCTCAGCTCTATATTTAATGATGAAGCTGTTCTCATGGGGAAGACAGGTATACCTTGCTGTAGAGAGTCTTGTTCTGTTCAGCTAGTGCCAAGTCAGGGGTGTCATAGGCATAGCAGCCAATGCCTTTAAGCCAGGTCAAATCTTCTTTATATTTCACCTACGAGAAGAGGAGCATCAAGGCGTTTTAGTAACTCATCTCTAATAGTGATAGGTTAGGAGCCATCCAAGTGAACAAGTTGGAAACTCTGATTCCCAAAGTTTGTCAAGTAAGGAAGATTTAAAATAGCCTGCTTTGTTTAAAGGAATTCCCAGAGTTACTGGCTTCTTCTTATGACTATTTTTTGTAATACTTAGAAATTTTCATTTTTACTATTGACTAAAATCAATCTTAACCAGTAAACTTTTCTATAGAGAAAAGCATTGGCTTGGCAGCTAAGCTTTCATGCAGACCAGTGAAAGGGGCCTTGCTTTCCGTTGCATTCTCTTCAAAGGATCCAAGATAGGCACAGACTATGCTTTGAGTCATAGAGGAAGGCATAGGGTGACATAGAGGACATAGGATGACAAATTTGAATATAATTTTTCTTCTCCTAAGCTCTGGCTTAGTTAGTCACTTAGTAATTAAACTTTCTGACTTGAATAACCATCCCCACGATCTAAAATCTATGGAAGTGGGGCCAGCTAGACGCCACAAAGAACTCTAATGGTAGTGGGAAAACCAACAAGTTATCCTTTGAACCCAACACATTCATTCACTGTTTCTCATGTACCTTGGCATGAGATATCTACTCCCTACCCCTGCAAAACTGGGCGAGTGTTGCAGCAGTTTTCATGCAGGGGAGCATGGATTTCTCTGTGAAAATTGACGATAATACTCACATCGCTGACGGCATCAGTGACTGCCCGGTGGTGGAAATGTTCTGGGCGATCAGGAATGGAACTCCAGATTCCCAGCTGGCTCATGTAGTTTTCCTTGTATTTCACCTGTTGTAGAAAGTCGACTCAAAGTTAATGCAAATCACATCTCCCTGTAGTTTTAGAAAAGCGAGACTGCTTTAAAAAAAAAAAAAAGGTGTTGGGTCACAGAACCCATTTCAAGCATTCACATCCAGGGACATACTTTACTGATGTCATCGGTGACTTTGCGATGATACACGATGTCCAGGGCGTCCTTCACAGTGTGATATTTCCCTTTTGTCTTTTGAAATGTTTCTTTGTAGCGAAGCTGTTGAGAGAGAATAGAACGCTGATTATGAAGATGACCACGTTAAATAACTCTGGTCTGTTCAGTTTGAGCTCTTGTGCTCTCTTAGATTTCCCCCATGAATAAAATTAGGGGAAAGCTTGAAAAGCCATTTCAGATGTTGGAAGAGGAAAGGACACTAAAGAAAACGTCATAATTAAAAAAAGTTACACGGATTGATGGAATCGCAATGGATGGAGCCATGGTTCATGGTTGTGGTAAATATCTGAATGTTGATAATGATGGGCAAAACCATGGGCAGGCTAGAATTCTCTTACGTCTTTGCTCTTTTTCTTTAAATCAAAGACTACTTAACTTAAAAAAATGTCAATGTTAAAGAATTTATTTTGGGGATGAGGAGGAAATAAACAACAGCGAAGACCATAGCCTTGCTTTGTCTAAGACATATTAATAATGTCTTGGCTCCCACCTCCTGCTGTTAAAATACTTTTCTAAGCGGTCTTGAAATTTCACTTTATTATGACTGTTGTGTTTGCGACATGATGTCTCATCTGCATAAGACAGACGCTTCTCTAGGCGGCTGCCTGAGCAAGCATGCAGTGAAAGATGCGTTTTCTGAAATATTTTGTTCTTCACATGGGTGATGTCAGAAAATGAGCTTGTGGGTCCAGCCATGTTTGATACATGAAATCTAACATCCTGTGGCACTGGGGTGATTTTAAAGATTTAGGTTTCTTAGAATTAGTGCCGAGAACTGTTAAAGGTTAAGGATATAAAAATTGCCATGGGGGCAGCTCTAGGGCAAGTCGGACCCTGGGATCAATTTCAGTGCATGGCCACTCCAGCGCAAAGAAAATTAAATTTAATACAAGTTATATCGACAAGTATTGGTCACAGTGGCTCAAACTGTACTCTCAGGACTTGGGAGAGACTGTAGTGAGTTTGAGGCTAATCTGGGCTACACAGTGAGAGGCCACCTGGGGGTACAAAAGTAAAAGCCTAATCAACAAAACAAAATGGGAGAAACTCAGCTGTATCCTGGAATGATAAAGACAGGGGATGCCAAAGACTGAGACTGTACTGAAGGATAGGTTTTTGAAATAAACCTGTGGTTTTCTCAACTTGCACTTTAAGCACTCAGTAGAATTGTCTTTTTCCTAGTAATTACCTTACGCAGCCATGAGATCTAGAGCTCTAATGTGGATATGTACGGCTGGCTGGGGCTTTCCGATAGGTTTAAGTCCAGTTGTCCAATCCACTAAGAGTTTTGGCAATAGATATTGCAAATCTGCAGTTGAGTTCTGAGGCACTCAAAAACCAGAAGGCCCCCCCTCAAGCAGACTAATATTCCTATCTTCGGAAACACATAAACTCGTTACCAGTAGAAGGCACACTTTCCCCTCATAAGGTGGACAAAGAAGTCCCCCCTTTGATTCTAGCTACTGTGTCCTGGCCCTCACACACTCTACAGTAGGCAATTAGGAGAAGAGAGAGAACATTTTCCAAGCGCTAACAAGCTCAGAAGTGTAACAGACTCATTATTCACATTTCTTTTGTGTGTAGTCTTACCTCATTACCATGTTTCTCATCCTATTTCACATATAGAAAAATTAGACGAGTTATATAGAACTGAAGAACAGGCAATGAATCAAATCTGTGGGGTTTTTTTTGCACCCAAGACCATGATTTTATGTCTAAATAAATTAGCTATCAAGTATCTCTAGGTTACCACCCAAGAACTACAAGGAGGGGTCATGCTGTTGCCCAGGAGATAACGAATAGCTTGCAGCATCTCAACACAGTTCTTAGCTACTTGGTTGGAGTGATGCGCTCTCTCTCTCTCTCTCTCTCTCTCTCTCTCTCTCTCTCTCTCTCTCTCTCTGTGTGTGTTCTTTCCTGATCCATGTTGTGGGCAATGACTTTGAGCTATGGCTGTGACAGAACAGCTCTCCCAGTCACAGCAGGAGAAGGAAGAAGAGGCACTTACATCGCTGGCGTTCCAGTAAGCTCTCTTGGCTCTGATGAGGATTGGCGTATCTGCAACTGGTGTATACTTGTCCTTCATCTTTTCATACTGAATCTTGTACTTTTTCTAAGGTATAGAAAGAGAAGAGAGAGACAAGCAAGTTTAAATGTCATTACAATTATTGTGGCGTGTTTGTGTGTGTATATACATGCATGTGGCAGATGCATGGAGTCTGAGAATAACTATGTGGGTTGGTCCTCTTCCCAATTTTATGTGGGGATTGAACTCCAGGCATCAGGCTTCTCCTGCAAGTGCTTTTCCAGTAGCACCACGGCACCAGCCCAAGTTCGAGTTTTAACCCTTTCCAATTCACACCCAAGTCACAAATCTAAGGGAAAGGCACAGCGCTTCTCATTCTTGGAGCACAGCTTCTGTGTCTGGGTGATGGTGAGCACACTCGGCAGTGGGCAAAGTCTCACTGAAGTAGCAGGTAAAGGCTTGGAAGTATTTCTTAGCTAACGGACGGGTTGCTATGGAGTTCTCATCTTACCTCGCTGACCATGTCCTTCACATCTTTAGCGTGTTGCAAGGCTGTGGTCTGATTTCCAGCGTGGTGGTGGGGTCTCTCTTTAGTGGCAAGCTCAACATAGAGATACTGGGTAATAAGAGAGCAGAGGAGGAATTAGAGATGAAGCTTCAGTCTGTCCTCTTCCTTGAGAGTCTTTATCTAGGTCTGTGTGTTTGGTTGTCTAAGGTTGTTGGTGTATGTGTTTGTGAACTTGTTTCTCTGGACATGACATTTAAAAACACATATCCAGGAACCATCTGTCTAACAGTCCTTCTGCTGCACTTGATCCAGTGTAAAGCCATGTGATAAAGAATGCCAGTGGAAGAATAAGCAGATTCTGAGAGATCCATCAGCATCCTCTCCCCTTAACTTTGCCTGCATATGTGACAGTTTCAGACACATTCTTGAAGTGAGCAAAGAACCACTTTTACTACTTAGAGCTCATGACCACTCATCTGAGGACAAAATTAGACAGCCCTTAACACAGAAGACAGGGTACCCTTTGCCTGTGAAAACCCAAGAGCAGTTATGGTAGTCCCAAAGAAAACTGCGATATTTGTGGATATAGGCTGCAGCAAGGACAATCAACTCAGTCAGCTACCAGCCCAGGACGGTCAGGTAGACATGACTCCCTCATGGAAGATTAATCAATTTTCATTAATCATAGGCATTACCTGACTCTGAAGCTTCTGTCCTCGCTTGGCTCTTAGAAGGTCAGGGGTATCGGGAACTGAAGTGAAGATGGACTTCTGCTTCTTGCCTGAGGCTCTGTAAACCAGCTAGAAGCAAAACGAGACACCTCTGTCACTTCCTTTTTGCTGGCATGGCCAGTGTTCTGTGGGTTCCCTGACTGCTTGCTTGTGGGTAAGGCAGGTGAGCCGCTGCTGCAACTGGCTAAGTTTCTTCCTTCTAAACTGATGGTTCCGGAGTGTTTGCCTCCTGAACTCTCTCTCCCTCCTCACCATTGCATCAACACAGCAGACATTGCATCAAGCTGCCCAATAGTCAATTACCCTGTTGCAGTATTCTTGGTCCCATACTCGAGACAGAAAAACTCGAGTTAATGTTAGTTTGTAGACAACTGTTTAAGACAAAGACTTTCTAAGCTATAAAGTCCTGTCAAGCCTCTTACTCACCCTAGTTATAGACAGGCAACTATTAATGTCCTTTTTACAAGAAGAGAAAAATAACTAGAGCCAACTGATTTGCACAGACATTGGGACACTACAGTCAAGCACAGAAGGGACATCCTTTCCCTGTCATCAGTGGGTACTGATCATCATAGACAGAAACCGAGAGTCTTGAGTAGCTCAGTCCGTCTGGTCTGTCTGCCTCCCGTGTAGTGGTAAACGATGCCCCCTTACCTCACTCAGATGTGTCTTCAGTTCCTGCACTTTTCTGTACTCTGGGGTGTCAAGCACCACTTTGTATTTGTCTCGCATCTTCCTGGCTTTATCCGTGTACAGGTAATTCGACTTAGAAGAAGAAAGTCAGAAACGCAAGTTGGTTAGTCATTTAAGGGACCGTGTGTCATCTCTTCCAAATGGCTGTCATATGCAATCTGAGAAGGCTCTAAATGTGTCCTGGGATGCTAAAAGTCTCAATCACTTCCACCCCTTTTTCCCCTCTTGGGGGAACGAAACAAGAACAAAAACATCCATCACTTGGATTCATTACCTTTATGACAGGCACAGATCATAAGTAAATTATGACCTACTTAAGTGGGTTGATGGCAAATTCCTCCTCAAAAGTAGATGTAGGCCTAAGATTCTTTCTGCTCTTCCCCTGACTGGAAGCTAGCAATGGGGTGTATGGCCACAAGCTGTGTACTGTGAAGGTGTGTCCTCACCCAGAGTTTCCTTAGGTGCCGGGAGCGGACCATGTCAGGAGTGTCATACAGGAAGCAGCCAAGTCCCTTCAAGATCTGCAGGTCCTCTTTGTATTTAATCTGCAGGGCAAAAGCAGACAGCTGGTTATGAGCCAGTGTAAACATAAGACAAAAAGACACAGACAGCCACACTTCTTTATTGGTGCACCGTTTTGCTCTCTGTGGTTTCAGTTTTCAATTGTCGACTGTTATGTAAAACTACGAAATAGAAAATTCCAGAAAAAAGCGGTTTGTGCACTTATATCTTTTATTTTAGTATATTGTTATGGCCACTTTACTGTATTATTAGTTGTTAAGCTTAATATTGTGTGCCTTATTCACAATTTAAACTTTATCAAGCGTATGTAGTAGAGTCATGGTTTGATACATCCATTGATGGTCTATGGAAGATTTCGTCTACAGATAGAGGGGGCACTCGAATTTTCAGCTTGATTCAACATGTATACCTTCATTTCTTACACTGCCTGCTTCCAAACTGTAAGTTAAATCTTCAATCCTGAGCCAAAGGGAGAACAGTGATATTGTGTTAGCCTGTCTGGGGAAAAATGTGCAGATTCAATGGGTGGGTCTACCAGGAAAAGGAGATATTTAAGAAGCTTTTGTCTGTTTGTTTTTGGTTTTAATGGCGGTAGAAGATGCTAAGAGGGAGTGCCCACAGGATCAGGAGCGAAAGAAACCTAATATGACCAAGGACACAGGACACAAGAACAGTAGGAGTAGTTGGTGAAGATCTTATGTTGACATAGAATGACGGTCACTGAACAAGCAGGCCATCCCTGTTCCTCCTCTGGGTTTCTCATGACTTTTCCTGTGGCCAGAAAAATGTGGGAATTTCCTCACAATTTTACCTCCAAATTGTACATTTCATTAAGAAATATGCAGTGGTAAAGGTTTTTCAAAGCCCACACCGAATATCTTAAATGTTGAAAGCGATGTTACTTCTTGGTAGGACTCCTTTAGAAAGAGTCTACAAGATGCTTACGTCACTGGTGATGTCTCCCACGTAGCGACAGTGCAACACTTGGGGTGTGTATGGCAGCGAGATCATGTGTCCCTGCATCTTGAAGAAGTCTGATTTGTAGATCAACTAAAGCGGGAGGGGGCAGGGGAGAACATAGTAATGTTAGAGAGCAAAGGGCCAGCATTGCTCCCTGGACAGATGGTCTCTCTGCTCCCCACACTCTTACCTCACTGACAGCCTCTTGTGTCTTCTTGACTTGGCGGATTTCAGGTGTGTCTGGAGTTGTATGTATCTTGTCTTTCAGTTTGTGATACAGTTCTCGATATAGTCTCTGCAGCGAAGGAGAAAGCATTCTAACTGTTTACGGCCGGATCACAAGGGCATCTTACAACAATTAAACAAACTAAACAAACAATTAATTACTTTACACAAAGGACCAAGAGAGGAAACTTGGGGATGACAAAATGATTTGAGATTAGAATGAGAGAAAATGCTTCTTTCATTTAGGTGAAGAATTCTGAGTACAACATAGTCTATATTCCATGCGATGGCTGTTTATTAGGGCAGATATACAAATAGAGCTGATGAGAATCAGGGTGGTGTGCCAGACACAAACACAATCAAAAGATTTAACACAAATACCAAAATGAATCATTTCTTTAGAAAAATAAAAAGCTCAGCATAGTCTGTGGAACCAAGCCTCTACAATGATTTAACTAATAGAAAAAAAAACCCCACCCACTAAAAGGGGCAACAAAACTAAAATATGGTCCTCATCCTGTTGTCCAAAGCCATGATTTTGAAATTCAGTGTTTTTCCCAGAGAATGCGTGTTCACGGTACCTCACTAGTAACGTTGTTGACTCTCCGGACATGGACAAATGGGACGTCCTTGGGTCCAAGCGTGTAGCCATTTGCCTTGATGTGTTCATAGGCTTCTTTGTACTTAAACTGAGAAAACAAAGCCAGATGGAAATCAGTGATGGCTAAACAAAGAACCATACTGTATCTCTCAATTAGAAAAGAGACTGTGCCTTGATTTGAAATTTATGCTTTAAACATCAACTGTAAGAGCTAATCCTTGACGTAAATTAAATGTTATTTCTTTATTATTGCGTGTATGTGCATGATGTATGCCTGTGGGTAAAGAACGTGTATGGCGTGCATACGGAGCCAGAGGGCCAATTTCTGGGATCTGTTTCCTCTTTCATGGGCTCTGGAGTCAGACCTGGTGCCAGTTCGCATGGCATATGCTTTTGCCCTCTGAGCTGTCTCACTGGCCCCAATGATTTTAATATGGTCTTAAGCCTTGGAAGTTATTAGTTGAATGATAAAGACATGTCTGGAAAGGATAAAAAAAAATCCCCTTACCAGGTGAAATATTTTTGTAAGATATGATGCAAAAACACAAGAAAAAAAAACCTACTACTTTAATCTCAAAGTATCTTGAAAATTAGGAAATATAAAAAGGACAAAGATGATATTTTTTTAATATTGATGGATGGCTTATCGAGTGATTTCTAAAAATAACAGGTTTCATTCTTAACTCTTTTAACATCTACTTTGGAAGTGCATTCTTGAGTCATGTTGGCCCTGTCTTGCAGAATCAATTCCCAGGACTCTGAAGATGAGCATCATGAGAAAGAGCTTAATCGTGCTCTCCAGACAATAGTTGGCCTGTAGACTACCACACCTTTCTAAGGCTTGCCCCTGGAGTACATGTCTCAGGGCCTATGCTGCCTCTGACAAAACCCAGGAAAGGGCAGTGCCAGAGGCAACCTATGGCAAGTTACTAGCAGCAGGAATGGAGACACCATTGGCTGCCCGTGAACTGAGCACAGAGGTAAAAGGCAAGGGAAGTGTCAGGCTCAGTGTCTTGGCAAGAAGTCTTCTCAAAGGGACACACAGTAATGTCTCCTAAGTTTATATCCACAGTGCACAGGGCATATGTGAAGCTGCATTTCCAGTAATCAATGTGGGGAGTGCTTGCGATGTTTCTAGTCCAAGGCCAGCTGAAACAGAGGCGTCTTGACAGCCCTGAATGCTGCACCGAGGTTTCTGCGATGTCCTGTTCTAACTCACTATCCTACTTAGGCACACCCAAACTGGAGAGGCAGTCAATGCCATCACATCCCCAGGAAACATGACGTCTGCCCCTGCCCTTTCCACCTTCACGTTGAGCTTTCTGGGCACAATTTGAGCATGAGAAGAGATTACTAACTAATATTAATTTCTTCACATTCAAATTTCAGACCTTGACAGAATGAGGAATACTCACATAGCTGCTCATGTAGCGGGTGTCCTTGGTGTGGTTGAAATGAGGGGTATCAACGGGGAGCCTGTACCCAGTAGGCAGGAAACGCAGGCCTTTCTTGTACAGATTCTGCCAGGATGAAAAAGAACAAGTAAAAATGTCTTCTAGCATCAAATAATGTGTACTTAAACACATCACATGCAGATCATTAGATTTTTGGTCAGACAGTTGATCTATTTATGTTCTCTGAGTTGATTTCAAGAAGTTCAGTTGCAAGAATAATGAATTCAGTCATGTTCTTCTTGTCTTACTGGATTGGGAAAAAAGACTCATAGGGATTGGCACTGTCACCTCTGTAGGATCTTTACTGGACCTCCTAAGAGGCATACCTGTGAGGGATCACACCAGGTGAGCCTCTGAACATATCCAGGAGGGGTATTGATTGGCTTTACAGAGTGGGAAGGCACACCCTAAAGGAGAGCAACCCCGTGCCCTGTGTTTGGCTCCTAGATTGTGTAGAAGGAAGACGTTAGCTAAGTACAAGGACTCATCTCCCTCTGCTTCCTGACTGTGATCAGAGAATATGACCAACTGCTTCGGGTTCCTGCCATCATGACTTCCCTGACATGGACCCCTGAACTGTGAACCAAGACGGTCTTTTCTCCTTATGTTTGTCAGGGTATTTCCTGAAAGCAGCAGGAAAAATTAAGGCAAGGCTGAAAGAGGGAAACGGCGTATAGAAAAGAGGGTGTTTGTGCTTGCAAACATGTACCTGACTGGCCTTGTGACATGGAGCATGAATTTGGGCCATGCAGACAAGATAGGCAGGCAAGCACCATGTCTGCCATTAACCACACCCTCGGGAGACACTCAAGCCATCGATGGTCCCTGAGACAGCCATTATCATGCTGCACTTCTGATATTGTCCTCCTGTATTCCCCAGGTATAGTGACATCACAGAATGAGGTCAAGAAGGATATATTGGTGAAGGAGTATAGGGTAAAGGTCTGTTTGTGCTCTTAAACATTCTGGCTCTCAGGGGAGCACCAAGCTTAAGAACAGTGTTCAGAGTGAAAAACAAAAACAACTGATACATTCAAAATACAACACAGCAGTAAAGAGCTTCCTGAGGTCACACAGGGAAGGGAATGAGAGGTAGGGCCCTGTTCTTTATCTTCCAAACTCAAGTGGCAGTTTCTACCTTTACCTCTTACTGTTAGTAGACTTTTATAGTAAATGCCTTAACTCTGCCATTGTGATTTTAAGGTTTTTAAGAGTAGTGATGGCATACCAACTCTCTTCTTCCCGACTTGGAAATACTGGTCAACTACATGCCTGTTTATTATTTGTTTGACTGCTTCTTACGGGTATCCCATTAGACAAGAAGACATATTGGTTCTTGTTTCCAACTCACAGAGTGGAATAGTAAGTTGTTTGTTTTTGCTCGTTCATTTTTTCCAAACTCACAGAATAGAACAGCATTTGCCTATCTTACAAGAGATACATAAACCAACCTACCCCTATGGGTCCCACAGCCTGGCTTTCAGTCAATATCCCCTTTCCCGACACCCACCTCACTTTGAAGCTTATATGCGTGGAGGGCCCGGTCCAGATCCACAGTCTTGGTAGTTGGGGCCACTTTGCCTCTGACACTGTGTATGTAGTCATAGTGGTAGACAGCCTGGGTGCAGAGAGAGGTAAGGTAAGTTCATTCAGACTGCAGTTGCATTGTTAGAATGAAGCAAGTGGGAATGCATATTTAAGACTGTGAAAAGGGGGCAGCCTGCTTCCCTTGGCTCAGTGTTATAAATATGACCTCCCCTACTGCCATCACCCCTTTGACTTTAGCCGGTTGCACTATTTTGGAAGCGGGGACCTAGCTGGGGGGAAATTGGTCATTGGGGGCAGATTCTTGACCCAGGCCTGCTTTCCCATCCCTTCCTCTCCTTCCTTTCTACCACGAGGCAGAGAACCAGCCTTCACCCCATGCGATTACCACCATGGTATCCGCCCAAACACACAGGGCCGAGAAGCCACTGACTGAACTCTCTAAAACAGAAAGACAAATTAAGTAGTTCTTCCATTTTTTTTCTGTCACAAAGAAGGAAAAGGAACAAACGCACCTAGAGACCTCTGTTGTGTGACTATGTCTTACACAGTAGACTCAGAACCAACTGCACATAGCCCTGAGAAGTACTGACACCACCCATGTGTCAGAGACAGGGATAGACATGTCCCCTACAGAAGTTCAAAGTGATAGGTGGGATCAGATCCCATAGCTGGTTAGACTCGGTTAGATTAACTAGACTAGACAACCAGCGGGCCCTAATATTTACTTGCTGCCTGTGCATGTAATTGAGAAAGGACAGCTTGGCGGTTCTCTGCCCTGCCTGGTCACAGGCATGACAGGGCATCTACACACATGTGCACCACTGGATGCTCTAACATACAAAGCATCTCACAGACTCAGCTCACAATGCTATCCCTGCAAACTACTGACACTTCAGATGTTAGGGAAAGGGAGATTTTCGAGGACGTTCTTGGGTACCAAGCGTAGTCCCTAGTCAGGAAGCGCTGCCTTCGCCCAGTCTTTGGCTGAGCTGTGCCCCATCTTCCTTGCTACCCAGAGTCACTTCCACAGGGAGGACTTACATCACTGAGCTGCTTCCCACTCTTGACGGCCTGGACGTACACCGGTGTGTCAGTCACCAGCTTGTAGTCATTCCTCGTCTTCTGCACATGAGCTTTATACTTGATCTGACAGGAAGCAAAGAAGGAAGCCTACGTTGGAACATCCGTTGTACCAGATAGCGCAAGACTTTACAGAGGGCGCGAGGGTCACTCCCGTCAATAACGTGCAGCCCATGGATGTGAATTTTATAACAACCCACACTACCAGAGTTTACATTAATACAGGGCATTAGAATTATACAGATGGTGTGATGGTTACTTGCCTCTCAAAGCTCTTTCTGAAATCCTTACTATCATATGACTGTGTGGTAAATTCCTCTGTATCTCACAAATAAATCCCATTGATCATCCTAACGAGTGAGTTTTTCATAGAATAAAATTTATGCGCTCGGGGTTGGGGATTTGGCTCAGTGGTAGAGTGCTTGCCTAGGAAGCGCAAGGCCCTGGGTTCGGTCCCCAGCTCCGAAAAAAAGAATTAAAAAAAAAAAAATTTATGTGCTCATTAATATATTCAAAATAGTGTAATATATTCAAAATAGTTTAAATATATCTAAAATAGTTTAAAAGAGAGAAGATCCTGGAGTCACTTCTCCACAGAGGAGCAAGGTACAGGTTGTTTGATAGAAATGCTAAATGTGTTGCTAAGAAATGACATCTTCAACAAGACTAAATTCACAACTGGGCCAAGGCACTGTTCTCATTTTAAACATTGTCTCCTTGACTCTAAACTGTAGGGAGGTGTGTTTATACCGACAAACAATACGAGGTTACTCACATCATTGCGTAGATCATAAGCATGTTTTGCATGGAGAATTTCAGGAGTGTCCCAGACGTAGCAACCAATGCCCTTCAGCCAGGTGAGGTCATCCTTGTACACAATCTAGGGGGTTTCAGCAGATGCAGAGGATCAGAAAAAAAAAAGTCTGACCATCCCTTGAATATTAAAGAATAGGTGTACCCTAGACCCAGGTGACATGGGGAGGGAACAAAAAAGCAAAGGTTATCGGCCATGAGGCTGAGAGGACAGAGATCTGCCCAACCCTGCTTCCAGGGAGAGCTCTAAAATCCCCTCAGACCCATGGGTAATCAGAACACAAGAGGGATAAAGGCCAAGGTGGATATGCAGGTGAGCCTGCTTCTCAACAATGCTGGGGTGTGAGTCTGTTGGAGCAACTATGGGGGTCCTTCTAAGCCACAGGCTTACGTCGCTGATCTGGTCTGTCACTTTTCTGACGTGACTGTTGACTTGTAAGTCAGGGTGGCAAATCCACTCATGAAGGTGCAGGCGGTAGTCGATCTCGCTGACTTTCTTCTGAGAGTCCTTGGCCGTCACCATCTCCACCATGTCGGGCACGATGTTGATTTTCATCTTGTTCTTCTCGTACACTGACCTGTACAGGCGCTGTGAAAGCCATTACGACCCAGTTACAGGAAAACCGTTGCGTTGTCATGGAATGTCTGTCTTCTCCAGATCAGAGCAAGCAGCTGGGGTGGGGGGTGGAGGCTGGAATTTTCTCGCATTTTGTACAGATTAATACAGGACATTATGGAAAGATCTATGTCTATGTTTACGTATGTGTCTGTGTGAGTGTATGAATGTGTGTGTGTCACATGCATGTTGGCTCCGGTAGCTGGAGTGCCAGGCAGTTGTGAGTTGCTTGATCTGGGTTCTGAGAACTGAACTTGGGTCCTTTCTAAGAGCAGCAAGTATCCTTACCACGGAACCCTCTGAACCATCTCATCTCTCCAACCCCCAGGCTAAGGCGATACTTAGCTTCTGTGTACATGTACACTCAGTGTCACATGCCTGGTTTCATGGAAAGTACTCTGATAACGCAGAGCTATTTGGGTCAGCTTCTGAGTGCACGAAAGCCTCCTACTTACATCGATGTTAAGCTTGCCCACTCGGAGACACCGTGCTGTGTTCGGATCGTCATCAACACTTTTCGGTAACGTGTAAAGGGCTTTGAACTTCTCATATTCTTCTCGGTATTTGATCTACAGAGAACAAGTAGAGAAGCTAAAACATGAAGAGTAGAGACCTACTGTTAAACAAAACAAACAGACAAACCACGAAACAATAGAAGTTGCCTGATCCAGCTGATGTGGGGTGGGGTGTGGGTTGGACCACTTCCCAGCAATCACTTCCTTGAAGACACTAGAGCCAGCAAGGGTCACTGAGAGACTGATATTGGGCCCTATCTGAAAGCACTTTTATGCTGGACAATGCATACAATTGTATTGTTTGTTTTAAGTGCCCGTGCCAAATACTGCTGTCACTACACATTGCTTTTAGGAATATGCTTAATTGGTTAAAAATGTTCATAATGACAAGGATCAAAACCAGGGCCTTGAGCCTGCCAGGCAAAGGGTCTACTACTGAGCTACACTCTCAGCTTCTAGTAAGTGACTGTCCAGTAATCTCTTGGTGATGTGGTTTTATCATCCTTACTATCCTGAGTGGAAGGTTCAGACTATGCTTGGGATCTTAATCTTACGATTGATAATTCTTGGATTTCACTTTCTCCAAGTATTTCAACAAGGCAGTTCAGCCTGCCTTGAGTTCCAATCTGCGCCAACTATCAACAGACACTCAGCAACTCCACAGGCTGGGAATAAGGCAAAAGCAAGAGCCGTCCTCCCAGCACACAGGAGTCACACACAGGCTCTCAGGACCCAGAGGAAATGGAAGCTGCTCCAACAACTAGAGGCTAAACAGAATCTGCCCCAGAACCTTCCAGAACAGAATACTTCAGTCTCTTTGCACTGATCACTCTCTTAGCTATGAAAAACTAGCATCTAAAGGAATGTCTTTTTTTCTCCTTAAAAATATTTCCAGCTGCCCACGGTACGGGAGTGCTAGGGCACTGAGACAGGAGTGGGTGGGTGGGGGAGCACCCTCAGAGGCAGGGGGAGGAGGGAGGGGACAGGGGGCTTCTGGAGGGGAAGCTGGGAAGGGGGATAACATTTGAAATGTAAATAAAATAACTAATAAAAATAAAAATTAAATATATATAAGCACAAAAATATTTCCAACTAATGTTAAGATCCTTAATTTTCCTATGCCCCTCACTCCTTGTTCCAACAATATGTGGCCAAGCCTCTACCGAGCTCTGTAAAATTTATTCAAAAATCCAAATGAGAGGCATGCTCCTTGGCCACATCTGTTTATTTATTTGGTAATGGTGTGATAACAAGCTACCAAATACAATAGCTTAGCTTTCTGCCAGATCAAACCTAATTCTCTCAAAATACCCTATTCTTGGTTTTGATTTCGGAGACAGGGTCTTTCTTACTCTGTAGTGTAGGCTAGACCGGAACTCACTAGGTAGGCTACGCTGGCCTTGAACTAAAGACAATCTCCTTGCTGCAGTCTCGCAAGTGCTGGACTTGTAGTCGTCAGCCTCCAGGCCTGTTTGACATTTGTGTCTTCCCTATTCTGTGTGGCAGTTGGTGTCTACTTTCCCTCTTCACTGCTGCGGAAGCAGAGGCTGTCTACCCATGCTGTCTGCCCATAGGTAGCTTGAAAGATCACACCCGTGTCCTCCTGACTGGTATCTGTGACTCTCCAGGGACCACGGGGCCCTGAGAGGAAGCAGTGAGCACGGACTCTGGTGCCCAGCTACTGGAAGTATTTGTCAGGTACCCCCAAGAGTGATGGGGGTGCTTCTGGGTAGCATCTGAACCGCCTGGGGAATTCTTGGTATGGGGAGCGGAGGAGAACAGAGGGTGAGGGAAGGCTATGATGTTTGCACTCGACTTACACGGCTGGCCAGGTGCTTCTGGTTCTTGGCATGTGTCAAGGACAAGGTGCTGGTTGGCAGGTTATAGCTGGTGGCTTTCACCTTATCCCAGGCCTCTTTGTATATGTTCTAGAAGGGTTAAAGATCTCGTGAATACAGGAACTGAATTCTGGTTAACTCCCACAGCATCAAGTTTTTCCCCAGTTTCTGTCCTTCTCAGATGGGCTTTGCCAAACCCCAGGGCATGCATTTCTTTGATTTGAGGTTTGATTGTATAGTGAGAATTTGTAGGTAAAGTTGGAATTTTATGGTCTAGGGGAAAATTGACAACACTTTAGGGAAAGGTCTTATCCCTTTTGCTTACTGTCTCTGAAGGGGGAAAGAGCTCCTCAGCATGAGGAAGAGACAACTCACACTGCTGTACAGGCTCTTCAAGTTCTTGGTTCTGTCATAGTCGGCTGTCTCCAGCACTGTGGTATACTTGTCTTTAATCTGATGGTAATTTTCTTTATATTTCACCTGCAGACAAACGAGAATGACTTCTGTGCCCTGGCTGGCGGGAGATCTCTAAGACAAGAAAGGGCTTGTCCTCCAAGGCAGGCCAAGGACACCATACCTCACTGGCATTGATGCCACTCTGAAGAGCAGTCACGTACACTGGTGTATCTGTGACCAGGTTATAATTCTGCAGATTTTCTTTACTTGCTGCTGTGTATTGTAGCTGTGAAGGAAAACCAAAGTCGCCCAAAGTGGTAAAAAAGCAGCGTTAGCTGTTTATAGCAACCCAGTCACCCTTTTCTTTATATCTGGGTTTCCGCTGTAATTTAAAAAACCGGCTGCCAACCCTCTATAGCTCGCCATGACTTGTGTGTCAGCCAAAGCAAGCAGCAGCTTTCCTCGGCCGAGAGAGAGGTCTGGGTCTCTGTGAGGTGTCCTTCTTCATCTTATTACTTGCTCCAAGTCACCTCCCAGTCCTCCCAGCAAGCAGGTTGCCTTGCCAATAGTCTATCAGACCTGCCCAATCACAGCTCAGCCACATGCTGGGACATGCCCCAGATAATGTTTTCTCCCCTCCAAACATATGTACCTGTTGTCAAAACACACTTTACTTCCTATATTCTGCATGTTAACCTAGCCAAGATGCCGATGCGTATGAGTTCACCATTCACCAACAACACCCCACCCCCGCCCCGGTAACTTCCTGGTATAAATATGCATCGCCTTCAGGCTTTGGGCAGACTCATACCAGAGCAGGTCCCCACAAGAGGTTTGGTTGGGACCAAAGTGCTTGCCGTAGATCATACACTTTCCTAGCAGTCTCTCAATCAGAGCTTACCAACAGCAGCCCGCAGATGCTACCATGGACTACAATGACATCTGGATAGTCAGTCCTTAAAGGGAGATTGGCTCACCTGACTCTGGAGGTCATATGATTTCTTGGCATGGAGGATCTGGGGTGTATCCCAAACATAGCAGCCGATGCCCTTCAGCCAGTTCAAGTCGTCTTTATATACATTCTGCAAGAAGAAGGGACAGGAAAGGTGGCAGGCATTCAGAACTTACAGTTGGTCACTGTCTGATGGTTTCCTACTGCTCCCTGGCCTTCAGCCGGCTGAATGATGTCGCAGAGGGGGGAACGATGTCTGAGGGTAGTGCTAAACATTAAATATTCAGCACAAGCGCCCTATGGCTCTAAGGGGATTCTGACAGGAGGAGTAGGTTACTCATGCCACTTAGTGGTGTAACTACAGAAAGGGCATCATACATCACTTAAGATCTCCTGGGCGTTTCGGGCGCGGATCACATTGGGCTCCTCAGGAAGTGACGTCCACTGGTGAAAGTAGTGTCGGTACTCCAGGTCGCTGAGGATGTACTGGCACCTCTTCGCCAGCACGTGGTTCATCATGTCGTTGGGAATATGCACGTTTGCTTTGGTGTCCTCGTAGTCTTTTCTGTAGTTCAACTAAAGATGTTTTTAAAGACAAAAATTATTGCGAGATTAACACTTGAATTATTCCGACCAATCTATTTAGTCTCCCATGTAGAGCAGTACATATAGAATAGTGTTTAAGATAGCACTGATAATTATAAAATACTCTTCCTACCCCTCTATCACACTATGTCAACAGGGAAATTGTTTTCCCCTTCTGCCAATTCAAAGTTCTTAGTGTATGTTTGGTCAAAAAATAGGGTGGGGGTGGGGAGTGGGACAATGTCCACAGACTTCAAGGGTCCACAGGTGAGGGTGAGGAAATCTGGAAGATGACCCGCCCCATACCACTCTCTCCCCAGCTAATCTTGAGTCACAGGGAAGGCTATACATGGGCAGACACAAGAGCACACCGAGGTTGTACATCTCTACAGGGAAGCAAGCCTCACTTACCGCACTCCGCATCTGCTGGAAATCCAAGCAGTGGACCACACCAGGGAACTCGCTTATTTCTTTTCCAGCCAGGTAGTGACCTTTCTGCTTCTCATAGGTTTCCTTGTATTTAAGCTGAAAAATGGGTTCGACATTGAGAATTTCTGGAGTTTTCTATTCAGCTTCTTGTTCCCCAGTAAAGACTCTCATCCTAAGAGAGGAAATGCATCAAACAGACCTCACTGTTCACCAGGTCAGCATGCTTGGCTCCAACAATCGGAATATAGCGCTCATCCAGGGTATAGCCGTAGGCCTTGGTTCCCTCCCATGCTCCCTTGTATAGTATCTGGAACGAAGAAACATGTGTTAATAAAAACCGCACCCAGCTATATTCCGATAGCACTAAAACAGCCACGAAAGCAGGGGTGGAAGGTTTACGTTCAAGGCAAGGATGAAAACTTTATTGGTAGTCATTAGCATGCCTATCGGAGAACAGGGTGGTTATCTGATTGAATCTACAACGGAGACATCTTAATACAAAGTAGACTGTATTTCTACCATTTGAAAAAAGATGAAAATTTATAAAACAAACATTGTTATGTATCGACACATGTTTCTCTCTCTCTCTCTCTCTCTCTCTCTCTCTCTCTCTCTCTCTCTCTCTCTCTCCTTCCCTCCTCCTCCCTTTTGAATTAGCTGAGTTAAGTAGGAATTAGGAAGTAAACACCTTCCATTTGTTGGTTGGAACTGTGTGTATATGATTACCAAGGAGGGATGTAATCTCCGCCCCCCCTTTGGTACCTGCTCCATCCTTTGTGTGTCCTCCAGGTCTCTCTTCTCTCTCTCTCTCTCTCTCTCTCTCTCTCTCTCTCTCTCTCTCTCTCTCTCTCTCTCTCTCTCTATACCATTACCCATTTATTTATTTATTTGTGTCAGCATAAGAGACGAAGACAACTGGTCATGTTCCGAGCTCATGAGTTTACAAAGTCAGTCAAGATTATGAATACGGACGAGCTTAATTAGGAGACAAGTTATGGGGTTGGGGATTTAGCTCAGTGGTAGAGCGCTTGCCTAGCCTGGGTTCGGTCCCCAGCTCCCCCCCCCCAAAAAAAAGGAAAAGAAAAAAAGAAAAAAGGAGACAAGTTATAACAAAGTAGAACTCACAGTACTGTAGAGTTTCCCCATGTCTTTGGAGTGGGAGATGTATGGTGTGTCTGGAGAAAACATGTACTTGCCCTTGGCTTTATTGAATGTTTCTTTATATTTCACCTAGGAAGAGGGGAGAGACCTTTTGGTTAGTAGAAGCATATATTTAAAATGTCTTAAGACATACTGAAAACGTAATAATCTACACATACTTAAAACTAACCAGTTGGTTGAGTTTCTTCTAGTCATCTTAGCTAACTGAATAGTCTCGTCAAGAATACAGATACCTGAAAGCGGGCGCGGTGTATACCATTGCCAAAGATTATCTTACGACTCGCCCCTCTCTCAGTTTCTAATTATCGGCTATCTAGACTTAAGGGGGCTAATCATTCAATATGAACAAATGCAGTACAGTCAATACTGTAGCGTATCAAAGCTTATGAGCTCCATGTTCTACCTCTCTGCAGTTGAATCACAAAGCTGAACACGTTGAGCAGAGAGGTCACTTCAATACAACATGAACTTACATCACTTTGATTGACTGAGTTGATCTTGGCTAAGACAATCTCTGGAGGATCCACCACACTTGTGAAGTTGGGATAGTTGTCAAGAGCGTCTTTCTTGTATTTTATCTGAAACGAAGGGAGACAATTGAGATACCTCTGTCCTCACAAGGCACCCATCCCTATGTGGCCGGTAAGGAAAGTAAGCTTTTGGTTAAAAATCCAACAGGCTCTGCATACCTGATTCACCATTTCCTGGTTCTTTGTAACCCTCACATGGTCCACAGAATCCAGAGGGATCCAGCCAATACCTCGGAGCCATTCCAGGTCAGCTTTGTAGACATTCTGAGGGGAGAGGAGAGACGAAAGGAGCTGTAAGTGACACCGGATAACCACCGAGGATTCCAGGCCATCTTTTCAGAAGACTTAGATGGATTTCTCTTTAGCGGCTGCTGTCCACTTCGTTCAGGGACAGCTTTGCCTGGCATTATTTCTTCAGTCTGTGACTGCACAAGGCCCTGCATTCAGTGCCTTAAGGAATCAGTATAAGGTGACGTGCTGTGAGAGCTAGATCACGGGAGTGCTAATGGAGTTAAGGAGCTGTTGACATGGGAAAGGTTTACCAAAGAGGCTGCAGTTTTAGGGAGATAGGGTACCCACATTTGCTATGGTTAGCTACCTGGACTGAAGGAAGGAGAGTGCGCATGTAAATGGTCATGGCGGCTTAGAGAATGGGACAGCGTCTCCTTTAGTCTGGACAAGCCTGCCTGTTCCCATCATGCCTTCCCCTCTGTCCTAGCTCCTTGATTCGCCAGCCCTCTCCAGACAAAATAAAGACTGGATGGCTGGAGTAAATCTGGACACCAGTCATTTTGTAGCAGTCAATGAAGCAGTCTCCTTTCCTCCCTGGTAATGATGAAAGGACCTATGTTGAGTCTTCTGCATCTGAGACAGGACTGTGACGTGTGCTCAGGCTTCTGTGTGCAGTGGCCTGTGTCATATTTTGTTCTATGTCTTAGCCTTACTAAGGCTCTTCCTGAGGGATGCTGGATTCGTGCAGTTTATAGCTCTCTCTCTGTCTGTCTCTCTGTTCTGTCTGTCTGTCTGTGTGTGTCTCCCTCTCTCTGAATCTCTTGTAAGCAGTTCCTTAAGTGTCTTAAAGAATAAGCTGTTCAGTGATATAGGAAGCAGGAAGGAGGCTTTTCAGTCTTTGTCCATGACCGTGAGTGCTAAAACCTCAGCTCAGCCTCCAGCGTCATCCCCTTTTAGGGAAAAAACTAAATGCTTGTGGTCTAAACTGTCAAAGAGGGAATGCTGCGTATTATTCTCCCAGTGTACCTATGGTACAGTCTAGGTAATGAGAAATGACATTTACTTACGTCACTCTGAAGATCATAGGCAATTTTTGCTTGAATAACATCATTTTGGTCGGGGTGGCAGGTCCATTGGTGTAGGTACTGACGGTAATCGATGTCACTGACAAGGCTCTGCCCTTCCTTGGCAGCCACAACCGACACCATGTCAGCAGGTATATTGATTTTGGCCTTTGACTTGTGGTAGCTCTCCTTGTAGAGTCTGTCATTTTGAATCTGGCCTGCGTGCTCAAACCAAACCAGCTTGGGGTCGTCTCTCATTGTGGGAACCCCGACGTAGTGGCCTCTCTGCTTGACGTGTTCAGCCTTGTACTTTAGCTGCAGAGGGGTTGAGCACAGAACCCAAGGCTTTGATAAGCACACAGCGCAAAGCAGGGTTGAAGGAGGAACAGCAGAAGCTCTCCCCTCTAGCTTTATGTTGGCCACTTCTATTCTGAGGTTAAAAAGGAAACCACTGGAATAAATAAATACCACTGAAATAAACAGACACGAAGAAATAGCTATTCCACACTTGGCTGTTACTTTAGACTGTTTCTCTGCTCACCAAAAGGAGGCTGGCCTTCATACACAGTTGAAGGTGGCTTTGAACTCCCGATCCTCGTGCCTCCACCTTCAAAGTTCTGTGCTTATGGGTTTGTGTGGTAACACCTGGCTGCAACAGCATTTTAAATAGAATTTCCATCCGCCCATATCCTTGCTCTCTAATTGTGGCTATTTATCTGGGAGTCTTCGGATTTGGTAGCAGCCAGATGATACAAGAAAGAAGCAAAACCCAAACCAACCAGACAACAAAAACAAGCCCCAAACCCAAGTGGAAAGACCTGGAAGGGAGGGACTATTTCAGGCCTCAGCCGGCACAGCCTGGTCTACCAAGCTGAGATGGAGCATCCTCAAGCTGACATCTGTATTTTACAATGTGCATCCCTTTCCGGCAAGGTCCAGCTTCTGCAGGGTGCAGTCATGTTGGGATAAATTACCTCACTCTGAACATCACTGGAATGGTGGGCATGAACAAATGGGACAGCATCAGGTGGCAGGATGTAGCCCGTGGCTTTCTGTTTTTCCCAACCTTCCTTGTAGAGGTACTAAAAGACAAAGAGCCACAAGAGGGGTCAAGTGTGGGGTCACGGGAAGATGAGGTGACGCATATAAGTTTACAGACCCATCTCCAAGCAAGAGGCATCTGCAAAATCCTTACCTGGTCCAGGATCCGGGCAGCCTCCTGGGCAGTGTGCAGCAGTGGGGTTTCTGTAAGGGTATACTTTGATTTGATGGCGTTCCAATCTTTCCGATATTTAATCTAAAAATGAGAGGCATGGAGGGAAATTACTTGATGTTAAGAAATCTCTCTGCTGTCTCTATGAAATCTCTCTATGTTACTAGCATAGATAATTTCGGTGATGGGAATATTAGCTCAATCATTGCAGAAGGAGGAGAGTTTTGGCCACACAGTCTCGGCATTGCTGTACAATTTTACAACTATCTACTTACGTCATCTCGGATCTCACTGCTTTGTTTCGCTGTCACGTAATCCACTCTGTCATCCACAGGAGTGAAGTTGAGAGTTTCTATTTTCGTGCGGTATTTTTTCTAGGAGGAAAAAGAGAAACTGTAGTCACTGGATGTGTGAGCGGAGAGACACTAAATTAAGGGTTTCTGTCAGAGACACAAAGTACCACAAGTGAATTGCGTTTTCTTGGCAATTTGGTGTTATATTTTTCCAAACAACCAGATTGTCCTATTATATACTGCCTACAAATTATTTTCTCAATATTGGGGTTTGAATCCAGGGCCTCAAGGATTTTAAAGTGGAAGGATTCTCACCTCCCAAGGTCTCATCATTACTGGAATCATAATATTCCATTTTCCCCCCAATGGATAAACTTTCCCCCAGGAAACTGCTCTTGTTGACAAGAGAAATTTTCCACTTGTGCTATTCCATGCATCAGTGAGTATGTTTGATGCTGTTAGGGATATGGTCCCGAAGTACTATAGGTAATAATGCAGTTTGAAAACTGCCTGGCTCAAATTAACAACCCTGAAAAAAGTAGTTTAAATGCTGACCCAAGGTGATTATATTTTGATTCCTGTCTTGTGCTCATTTCCTAAGGAAATGTGCAGAATGTCCGGGCAAAGCCTTGGAGTTACCTCGCTGAAGATATCGGCAGCGTGTTTGGCGTGATTGACAGAGACAGAATCGTTTGGCATCCACCCAATGCCACGTAACCACTCCAAGTCAGCCTTGTAAACAGCCTGTGAAAACAAGGCCAGAGTCCGTTTAGGAAGTCTAATTCCTGGAGCCTATTGGTCTGAGGAGGAAACACAAGGTAAACAGTATAGAAGCAACCAAAGATATATTCGAGCATCAGTGCAGGACATGTGACACAAGTGGCCAGGCCAGGTTGTCACAGCAGGATGACATTCTCTCTGTTGAATCCGAGAGAGCCTCAATTCAGCTCGAGGCTACGAATGCCACGTGGCAGTCACTATCTGGAGCTGCACACTCAGAATTCTCAAGAGTAATAGGAAGCCTTAGGCTTAAAAAAAAATCTCTTTTGCTGATTTGAAATTTCGACAACTTAATTCAAGATCTCTGAACAATTGTGTCAGTGGAAAAAGCGTATCTGGGCCTAGACTCTGTGTATGAACTATTAATAGTTTTTTTTATATAAACCTTGATTGTTATATGAATGTTATAGATAATAATTTTCCATAATAATTCCATATCATCCCTTCCCTCCTCACAATAGGATCAAACTACGTGTCCATTGCACTGGCTTGGATCTCTCTATTTAGACCAAGGCTGACCTTGAAGGTGCAGACCCTCTTGCCTGTGACCCTCAAGTGCTAGGATTATAGACGTGTACTTCCACAAATTTTCCATTGATTTCCCACAGTAGGTGGGGTTTTTTTTGTCCTTCTGTCAAGACCTACACTCATTTACACTGCCATTCATTTTTTCACAAGAAGTTTAGATCCTTCCTGGCATTGTTGATTCTGATGTCACACTGCAAGGCCTAACTAACTACTGTCAGACTCATGGCCGGGTAAAGACATGAAATTGTGACAAAGGCACTTAATGCTGTGAACTTTCTGGGAGTCACGGGAAAACAATACAGTACAGTCCACTCACGTCGCTCTGTAGCTCGTAGGCTTTCTTGGCCTGAATCACGTCGTTCTGGTCAGGCATGCACGTCCACTGGTGCAGGTAATTGCGATAGTCAATGTCGCTGACCAGCGTCTGGCACTTCTTGGAATGCAGGATGGACAGCATGTCCACGGGGCTCTGGAACTTGGTCTTCCATTTGGCCCACTGCAGCCTGTACTCCCTTTCATTCTGGATCTTGCCAGCGATGAGGGCCCACCGGATCTTGTTGTCATCCCTGGCTGTGAGGGTGCCCACGTAGTGTCCCTTCTGCTTCTCGTGGTCAAGCTTGTATTTATACTGGAAATGAAGAAGCAGGGCAGATGGGTCACAGCGCATCCTCAGACACACACAGAGAAATTGCTGGAAAGAAAAGACCCACCCAGAGGTACAAAAGGCTCACTTACGTCACTAGCAATCTCCCTGGAGGCCTTGGCAGCCTGGATGGGGATGGCATCCAGCCGGACATCACAGCTCATCTTGACTTCATCCCACCCCTCACGGTAGAGTTTCTGAGGAAGAGAAAGGGTAGAAGAGGTGAAGTTATTTATTTATTTTTTTAATTTACAGCATTGTTCTGGAACGTGAAATCGTCTCTACAGTCCAAGACCCAGACCCAACGAGGCAGCTTTCTTGTTGATCTTAACCACAGATGACATGTGGTCTCCAAAGCCTGGTTCATTTCCCTTTTAGTGTCAGCGCCTAGATAGCGGTGGGATAAATTAGACGCTACAGGCTACCATCTGTATCTTCAGCTCAACTTTGCTGCTCTTACAACTGCAGAGGCTTTACACTTTTGAATTGGTTCTTTCCAATATAACCTTTCCACTCGTCTATGACTGATGCACACTGTTCAAGGATACCAGATCTGATAAGTACAACTGGACATATATATATATATGTGTGTGTGTGTGTGTGTGTGTGTGTGTGTGTGTGTGTGTGTATTTGAGATATATATATATATGTTTGTGTATATATATTTGAGATATATATTTTTGTTGTTACAATTGAAATAAAGTAGTAACGTATCACTCCCTCCAAGGTCTTTATTTTCTCCTTTAAAAGTCAGATGACCAGAACTACCATAAAAGGTTAGAGCAAAGGATAGACCAGAGTCTCTATTATGTGTTTCTTTGCATGGCTGAGGACTGTGATATATCAAAAGCGATGGCATTTGGCTGGTAAGTGCCTGAGACATACATGAGTCACACACATCTTAATGCCTACATTCTACATTGGCCATGGTAGAAGGACTCAGAAATGACAGTAATTTAAACATATAATTAAAAAGCCCTGCTGATCAGCACGGGGATTTCTACAGTAAAGAAAAACACGATAGTGCCATAGCTATCCATTGTGTCCTAAATTTGGAATACCTGAGTCTTTAGGTGAATTTTATACTTTTAAGTATGTATGAATTTTCACTTGAGATTTTTGTTTGTGTAAATTTTGGGTGGGTCTAGTTTAAAAATTGATTTGCTTTCTGTAAAGAGAAAAAAGTGACCTCTGTATTTAAATATATTATTCGAGAGCATATTCACGTAAATAAGTCACCATATTACCTTTGACCTTACTTTTGTCTTTAGCTTTTCTTATTTATTGTCGTATTACATTTTTATTCTCTCTTGTTTACAAGATCTAATAAATTTCTGTCAATGAACTGAAACAAACCCGGGCATACGATCTAACTTCTTCACCTAATAACTCTGAGCATGAGGACAGATTTCCAAACTTTTAACAGTTTCGACTTCCCTATCTAACTAAGAGAAAAAAAATTACTCCATTTTACCAATAGAGTTTGAGTCCCTTTAAGGTGAATTTGCTTTGCTATTCATAAAATGGCATATAGCGATTTTTGCTCTGCAGAAGGTATACTTTCTAAATCAGTGGTTCTCAACCTTCCTAATGTTGCTACCCTTTTATAAAGGTCCTCATGTCCTGGTGATCCCCAACCATAACATTATCTTGTTGCTCCTTCATAACTGTAATTATGCTACCGTCATGAATCATAATGTAAATATCTGATATCCAGGATATCCGATATACAACTCCAAAGGGATCACAGCCCACAGGCTGAGGACCACTGGTCTAATGATGGACACCATCGTGAACAGCAGACCTTATCAGTTATAATGACAGTAATGTCCCATGAAAAGAAAATGGACATTGCAGTTTGCATTGCAATGAGGCATCTGATTCTCTGCCACGTGAGCCACTGTCATTATTCCCCTAAGTTTGCTCTTAGCACGCTCTGCTAATTTGCAACCGTGATAGTCACGATAAGGTTCTAGAATTCTCACATGAGAACTCTGTCATATTAAAAACAAGCACATGTGACCTTTCAGAACTCCTCTGCCCAAACGGCTACGAACTGAATAATAGAAGCATCTTTGCTGTGGTATAGAAATTCCCCAAGAGCGTCCCACACTGTGGCACTGATACTGGATCTCCAACCCCCGAGACACCCGTGCGTGCCCTCCAGTTGCACTGTTCTCCCAAGTTCCAGAACATTCACCTCCGTGTAGCTCACTGCAGCAGGGCTGACAGAGCTGAACACACGGAGAGGAACCTTTGCTTGGCTGACTCGTTCCCTCACAAAGAAAATAAATCAGAATAATAAATAGATCGGAACCCCCTTTTAATGGTCATACTTATTCTACCCACAGGCAATTTCTGGGTTATGTGGCATCTGTCATGATCCTCTCTTGAAATGTATAGCTAGCCACGTAACTGAATCTTTCTCACTAGCCAGCGGGCTGTCCCCGTTCTCTTGTGGGCTTAGCACGGCTTCTGCAGAGAATAATTTGGCCTTTTTTGTACCTGCTTTCATTTCTCATTCTTCCTCCTGTGTTATCAGTGAGAGGCTTTACTTGATCACCTAGTTAATGTCAAATCGGTGCTGAGTGGACAGCTGATGCACTGGCCTTTGCTTTCAGACAGATTTGAAATGTCACATCTAAATTAACTTAATTTCTTCATTTCACTAGGGTTTTATCGAAGAACAAGAATGGATATTGCATGTTGTCACATCTTTTAAAATATACTAAGGTGCACATTTTTTTTTCCCCATGTCTTACTGTACTACGTTTTTGGCTGGTATGGGACCCCTTGCTATTCCTGGACCCTTGCTTGCAGCCTATCACTTGAGCACGCTGCTGAATTGGACTTATTAACGTCTCACAGCTTTCCCTGTTGTTATCGCCCAGCAGTTTCCATCTGAGAATCAATCTGTAGCAAGCTTTGGTGCCTATGACGCCTCCCTTCTTGTATGAGGTTCGCCAGTAGTCGATTACCTATAATTCCGAAGGAATCCTATGAAATGATTAGAAGGACCTTGGCACTAGATGACAAAGCAATTAATAAAACTCCTTTTGTTGCTATGTGCTTTCTAGATTTTTGCAGAGTCATTCTGGTAATTTCTATTTCCGTAAGAAATGTCTCACAATCCAGGTTTTGCAATTAGCCCATATATATTTTTTTCAAATACTATTTTAAGTCTGAGCCTTCTCCTATGTCCCTTTTCTAGCCTGTGCATTTCTTTATTCTTTCCTCTCCCCTTTGTCCTGTGGCTATTGGCTCACTAGTAACTGGCTTGGTTCCTGGGCTTTCGGCTCTGCTCCCTGCTCTTGGCCATCGACGATCCTCTCCCCCTTGGCTGCACAGATATACCCTGGTCATGTAGAGGCAGCCGGGGGACTCTCTGAGCAAGACGGAGTCGTTGCAATACTTACGTGGCTCACATTAAGGGCGTTTGCTCGAGCGAGATTAATTTCGGGCGTGTCTGGCATTATGTGGATGGAAGTCTTATCTTTGTCCCAAACTTCTCTGTATTTTGGCTGTGGAAGGAACCAGGAAATAATAGAAATCAGTTGATGGTTGATAATTTTGCTAGTTTCAGTGAATAGCTTGTCACTTTTTTTGGGAGGGTCAAATCCAGGGTTATCTTTTTATATTAAGGTGAGGGTTTCTCGAATTTTTTTTTGCACATAAGTTACTTAAAGTTTGTAAGAAAATTATTAGTACTCTATTAATATTTTAGGTCTTAAAAACATTCAAAACCAAAACTATGCTACTGAAGCTTCTTACAATTATTGATATATTTTCCTATAGCTTGAATTCAATTTTAATTACATAGAAAAACAATAGTGACTCACAATACTAATATTTTCAGCATTTGACTTAGCAAGGACAACTTCCGGTGTATCCACAATACTCGTGTACTTGAGCTTCACCACGGGGGTCCGATAGACACTGTCGCAGAGGATCTCCTGGGCATTTTTGACTCTCAGTACTTCAGGAGAGCCTTCTGGCATCCAGCCAATGCCACGCAGCCACTCCAAGTCAGCCTTGTAGATGGCCTGGGGGAGAAGGCACAGTCACGTAGAAGCAGCCTGACTTCTTTCTGATTGTAACAGTAAGGTAAGGAAGCCATTTTCCTTATATAGCATTTTATATTTCACAAGCAACACTTTTAAAAGAACGATTGCCAGACATGGTCCTCCCCTCCCACACCCCACCTCCCATACACAGCAGTGTTTTGTTTCAACGTGTCCTGTGCCAGGGTTCTACGCTGAGGCGCCTGTGCGCAGGTGTGGAAGCATTGGACGTATGCATGGATGATTTCTGACTGATATCTAGGTGATCGTGGCACTAGCCAACGTAGAGTTTCAAAGCTGTAAGAATGGCTCTCTGCAGAACCAGAATGGCCTTTTCAAAGTCTTCAGCTCAAACCTGGCACTACTAACTCCCCCTCCTATAGCTCCCACTGGTCTCAGGATCAAGGACCTCAGCATCATGGACTTTGATCCGGTCCTTGTCATCACCTACTCTTCCAACCTCCTTCACCTACTCCCTCTGTACTGATCACAGGGGCCATCTCTGAGTGTCTCTGTGACCCCTTCGCCATCATAAGCCGGCTAAATCAGCACCCCTCCCAAGGAATGTTCCACAGTGCCTCAGATCGCTCGTTCCGAGCTGTTCCACTTTCACGGCACTCTCGTTAACATGCGTTTCTGTATCGCTGTGAACCCCCTCACCTCAAGAGCCACCTCTTGCTTTTCCTTCGTTATTTGCCGTCACATCTTTTGTGCTAAGACAATGCCTGGTTCACGGCACACTTAATAAGTATTCTTAGAAGGATAATTAAGAATTCAAAACTGACTGTACAATTTTGGCCTTACTTGACTTTTCTTTTATCTAAGATGGTCCCTCTCTTCCAACTGGGATCTGGCATATTCTTGATTATCACACCACACGTAAAAGCTAAGCAGATTAAACTGTTCTACTGTTAAAACACCAGCAATTAATATAAAAGCCATTGGTTAGAAAGGGTATTTTAATAACTAGCTACGGGACACAAATGTCAGGTGGGAGTAAGAGGCTGAAAATACTAGAAAATCTCCAAAGGATGATGTCATACACTGTGGCGTTTACATAAGCCCACTCCAAAATTCACAGTTCCGGGTCCCATCTTTAAAGAAGGTGATTTAAACACATCCCTCAATATACTAATTCAGTCTGTGCTGAAACCAGTCTACATCTGTCACTAGGCCACCCAAATTATTTATAGGCATACCACCTCTAACATCTCATCCAATAGTTAATAAGCATCTTTGAAAAGGAAGCCGAGTTCAGAAAATTAAAAGAAGACGTCCATTCTACACAAGAAATACATAGCCTTGGGCTGGAAAGATGGGGCAGTGGTTAAGAGCACTTGGTGTTCTTCCAGAAGATACAGGTTCAATTCCAGCGCCCCCATGGCAGCTGAAAACCGTGTATTACTCTAGTACCAGTGCCTCTGTGGGCACCAGGTACGGACATGGTGTGCAGAAATATATGCAGACAAAATACCCATACACATAAAATGAACAAGTAAATAATTTAAAGAAGAAACTCGTAACCTTATAGAATCTATCATTTTTTAGAAAAATTGAATTGGCATATGAATAAATCTAAAAATGTTTTGGCTGAGATAAACACTGTGATGCCAAGAACATCTTGTTCAGGGAAATAGGTGAGTTCCGAGCACGTCCCTAACCTTTGAAATTAATTCCCAGGAAGACAGCCCTATTGTTCTTCAGTGTATAGCTGAAGGGCCATGACAGTCTTTCATCAAACGAACCGTATGTGTTAAGCACCTCAGCAAATCTCCAGAGAAATTCTGGTAGCACCTTATCAGTGAAAAATCAGAATCTCCCAAACAAATCTAGCCACAACACAGTCAATCAATAACTCTGGCAAAACAGTAAAGGGGTGTGCTCACATGGGGAGACTTAGGCTTTCTAGAGCATTGGCCGGTTAAGAATGCCAAGCCACAGACGGACTTCTTCCCGGGGGGCACTTACATCACTCTGCAGGTCGTAGGCTTTCCTGGCTTGGATCACATCATTCTGGTCAGGAAAGCAGGACCACTGGTGCAGGTACTGCCGATAGTCCACGTTGCTTGCCAATGCCTGGCCCTCCTTGGCAGCGTTGATGGACACCATGTCCCCTGGGATGGAGATCTTGGCCTTGTGATCATTGTAGGCTTTTTTGTACAGCCTGTCATTCTGCATCTTCAACACGTTTGCTGCCCAAACCAGTTTTGGGTCTTCCTTGGCACTGGGACATCCAATGTAATGGCCTTTCTGTTTCTCATAAGCAGTCTTGTACAGATACTGGGGAGTGTGGGCACAAGAAGGAAGATCAGGTTTTCCACGTTTGCTTTTCCTATAGACAGTGTTTTTCCACGGACAACAATCCTGCCTCCCTTGGGTCACCTTTATTTTAGACACCATTTCCCCCTAAGTTTACGCTGTCATTTTTTTTTGCACTGTTTGTTATGTCAACTTGCTTTCTAAGAGCACGTGTCTGGAAACACTGTGGGCACCTGGAAGATAAGATCTGTCTCCTGGACATTTCTCCCCTCAGGCCTCATCAGCATCCCCCAGAGTCCAGTCACTGTTAGTTGCTTTCGGATGCTTTTTCATAAGCAACCACAACCACGTACTCTCTGTCACTTTAAATGAAATTAATTGCTTAAGCTTATTTTGAAATTATAAACTGATATTTAAAAATGACTTTTAAATGTATAATATAGAGGATAATCAGCATGTTTGTTATAGTAAAATAAATTTCAGTATTAAAAAATACTTGTCCATGTACTGCTTCAAATTATTCACAAATAATATATATGTGTCACACTTCAGGGTGATAAAAATTTCAATATTCACTAATCCAACAAATGTGTGTTCTTGTAAATAAACTGATGTTGAAAAGATTTGGGGGCGAAGAGAAGAGAAATTTTGTGCATAAATACAGGAATTGTAGAACTAGGTGCACATGGAGGGACCTTTGCAAAGCGTTGAACGAGTTGTTCTGGAATTTGGAATTTTAAAATAATATGCTAAGGAAAAAATATTGGCACGCTACTCTAAACTCTGAGGAATTAAGTCGAACTCCCTATGTGTGAACAAGTCAGTGTGTTGAACCTGGAGAAGAAAGTGCTCTTACGTCACTGGCAATATCCCGAGAGGCCTTGGCATGCTGGATCCCAATGGCATCTGCACGGATGTCATAGCCCGTCATCTTGACGTCTTCCCAAGCCTTCTGATACTGTTTCTGCAAATGGGGATTGCAATACCACAGTCAGCCTGAAGAGGGAACTGCGGAGTCGTCATTACTGATGGAGAATAGCTATTAGCAGCAAGTGGCATTTAATACTGACCATAAAACCCTACATTACAGGGTCGTAGAAAATGAACTACTGCTAACAGTCCTGCTGTACATAAATCTCCTTAAGGTTTTTAGGACAGACAAGTTTCACACTGAGTTTAATTCCGCATGCATTTTCAATGGAAAATGAAAGATTGAAAGGAATCTCCAATAATTTTCTTATGACAGAAATTTCGGAGACAGTAAATAATAAAAATCATAAAACTTTACACATCTTGGCATTTAAAGGAGAAAGAAACAATGATAGTTCACTGGAAGGGAAAGCATTACACCACAAACACCTTTAAGTTATATTTTGTTTTAGTTTTGAGAAATCATTGCCTTTTCAACAAGGCCTTTCCAACAAGAACATATGTCTACCCTATAAAAAATGGAGAGAGACATACAAACATCTAGGATCTTAAAAACTAGAAATAAAAGGGCCATGCTTTCTGCCTAACGTTTGCTGGATATAAAGGAAGGAAAGGTTTGGTAGACAGTCTTCTGTGAACCAAATCCTAGAGACTCTTACATTGCTAATCTGGATGGCATTCAGTTTGGACTGCAACATCACAGGGGTGTCAGCTGGCACATTCACGTTGGCCTTCTCTTTGTCCCAGGCATCACGGTACAATGGCTGGTAATGTGAAAAGTATGGCAGGTTAGAAAGTCACTAACCACACGAATTCCATTTAAAATTAAGAGTTACTGTTGGCTGTTCCATATATATATATGTATATATATATATATATGTGTGTGTGTGTATGTATATATGTATGTATAATACAGAGGATAATATTAATGTATATATATATATAGTATTTTTATTTACAAATACCAAATAACTTCATGAATAATTCATATATAATACAATATAAATTTAAATATGGTAATAGAGATACTTGTCCAATTACCACATGCAATTACGTGACTCTGAAGTCTATACTATAGAAATTCTGATAACATACAGAATTAATTAGGACTTCGCTTTCTTAGACAAAGTATCTGTCATGATGTCTAAAGATGAAACTGCCCTGGGACTTCTCAGACGATGTCATGATTAAACAGCCACAGATCGGTGACAATTTTATGATTGAAGTGTTAAGCAGTGTTTCAGTTTGCATCCTCAAATGCAATTAAAATGTGTGTCAGAATCTGGACCCAGCTGTCGTGAACTGACTGTGAACATCTGGACCCAGCTGAACTGGCTGTGAACATCTGGACCCAGCTGAACTGACTGTGAACATCTGGACCCAGCTGAACTGGCTGTGCTGTGAACATCTGGACCCAAATGAACTGACTGTGAACATCTGGACCCAGCTGTCGTGAACTGACTGTGAACATCTGGACCCAGCTGAACTGACTGTGAACATCTGGACCCAGCTGAACTGACTGTGAACATCTGGACCCAGCTGAACTGACTGTGAACATCTGGACCCAGCTGAACTGACTGTGAACATCTGGACCCAGCTGAACTGACTGTGAACATCTGGACCCAGCTGAACTGACTGTGAACATCTGGACCCAGCTGAACTGACTGTGAACATCTGGACTCAGCTGGGCCCCAGATCCTACTTCCTGTCATACTGGCAACTGGAGGTTCGCAAACCGAACTCCCCTTGATTGAGGTGCCTTGGAAACACCACACCAGCTCACCTCACTGATTTGCAGGGCATTCGTCTTCGCCAGGATCACCTCTGGAGTGTCAACGATGCTCGTGAACTTGTAGGCCTCAGGCTTTATGCGATACAACCTTTCATTCAAAAGATTCTGAGCATTCTTCACTCTCATCACATCCACAGAACCCTCCGTCAACCATCCGATACCCTTCATCCATTCCAGGTCTGACTTGTACACATTCTATGTGGAGGGGAGAAACACACAGTGGGAAACACGCAGGTCAGCCAGGAGAACTTGACTTTGGAAGACCACCATAAGCCCTGCTCACGTCAGCCAGACATCATTTGGATTAAACTTGAATCATTGCATGTTATGTCTCTGCCACCTGTCTTCAGGAGAAGTTCACAGTCTCCTGTGGCAACTAGAGCGTAGCTCACAAGTGGCACTTGGTGGGATGAGGGACAGCAATGGCTAGAACCACAGATGACACTGGCATGTAGTTTTTCTTTTTGTACTAGGTTGAGATTTTGTGCTTAGTAATGAAGTGTGTCTTTCATGAGCCACAGAGAATAACAGTTGTAGGAATACCAGGGAAGGAGCCCTTTAGATGTATGTATAGTAAGGAAATAACTCCATATTATTTTCTACATGTGTCACTTGAGTTAAACTAATATTTCCGTATGCTTTTATCTGTTTCTGTAATGTGGATATCAGATCACACAAAGGTCAGAACTGGGGGGACTGAAACTTTCTGTTTAATTACACAGAGTAAGACTGATTTTTCCCCCTAAATCTTGGTGAATAGGATCCTGTCATCATCAAGTATCCTTCATGTTGGGATGGCTTCTATGATTACCATGGGCTGAGCAGAATGCCTTGGGTCTTTAGATTGCTGCCTGAATGATGTCCCTGGAGCATATACTACAGTTAAATGCACACATTCCATCTCCCCGGAGGCTAACACACACTCACATCGCTCTGCAGCTCGTAGGCTTTCTTAGCCTGGATCACGTCGTTCTGATCCGGCAGGCACGTCCACTGGTGCAGGTAATTGCGATAGTCAACGTCGCTGACCAGGACTTGGCATTTCTTGGCTTGAACGATTGACATCATGTCCAAGGGCGTGTTGTAAATGCCTTTCGACTTCTCGTAGGCCTTCTTGTACTCTCTGTCGCTCTGGATCTTAGCAGCGTGTATAGACCATACCAACTTGGGGTCATCTTGCAGGCTACGGAAACCCACGTGGTGGCCTAGTTGCTTTCGGTAACCTTCTTTGTATTTGTACTAAAATTGTGGGGGGGAAACAGAGAAAAAGCCAAACAATATATTTTATATTTTTCTTTAAGTGATTTCAGAATCTTAATCCTAATGCAAATTGGCTCCACCCTGGAAGCCATTATGTATTTGATTTAAAAGAAACCAGGGCTATTTTAGGCAGATGAATGAATCAGGAAGAAAACATTATGGTGAATTAAAATAATGTAAAAACCTAACATTTCTGAGCAAACACTGTTTGCCAGACCTACTATTAGAGCTTCAGACGTGTGAGGTTTTTCTATACCAAACTGGTGAATTTTTTTACGTTCAAAAATAAACAGTGGCAATTTTAATCACAGTTAAGTCTCCTAGTGCTGTTGTGAGATGAATCCTACAATATCCTATAATTCAAAAGAAAGACAGTAGAGGGGGGTAATAAGGTTGCTGGGCAAGGGGAGGGTTCAGCCAGCCAGACCCCCAGGGTGAAGGGATAGGGAAGAGTCATAGGTATGATTTTAGAGATGGGAAGAAACACACATTTTTAATAAAGCAAGATCACTGGTTTCTAGCGGGAGATGTCTGTGGACAAGAGTTTTCACCTGATAAGCCGTGGAGGAAGATGGTGCCTTTTTTTTTCTTGTGTTTAGACAGCTTGGAAATATTCGGATCAAAGGGAGAAAACGGGGATGAAGGTGTGGGTGGTTAAGAGGTAAAACTGAGCACTGAGGAGCAGTTAGCAGCTGTGTGTGCAGGTAACTCCAAGAGTGGCCCAGAGGAAGGAAGGAGGGGCACTTTGTCATTGTTCTGGTTGGTTGGTTTGTTTTTTGAGACAGGGTTTTTCTGTGTAGCCCTGGCTGCCCTGGAACTCACTCTGTAGACCAGGCTGGCTTTGAACTCAGATCTACCTGCCTCTGCCTCCTTAGTGCTGGGATTAAAGACAGATGCCTGCATGCCCGATTTAAGGAAGGAGTGTTTCAAAGTTGGAGCTGGGAGCATGGGACAGTTTAGAGGATAATGGTGTTACTGAGAGCGAGTTTTAAATTAGCGAGAAGCACACTTGAAAACATCGCTGAGACGTTACGCAGAAGCCTCTAGCATGAAATACTTGATATAAAATATGATTTCAAGTCTTAAGGGGTGTAAGGCATGATCTTCATTTATACTGTGAAGAACGCCAGAAATATTTTGGGGGATAAAATGACAGCGTATTGGTTCCTGATTTTTCATCCAAAAATTGTAAAAGTATTTTTATGATGTTTCCTTGTTGTTGAAAATCAAGGCAGAAATTATGGCCACCATATTTATCTTAACTATAACATTTTTATACCTTTTAATGTCCCAAGTAAAGAATGCCTGCAGCCCAAGATAAAATGTGATTGTTTGCACGGATTATGATAAGAGAATGAGACTCTTGAAAAAAAAAAGTCTTTGTTTTCCAGAGGAGAAAACCCCAAAGCAAAGAGAAGGAAGTTACCTCACTGGCGATCTCCCTGGAGGCTTTGGCGTGCTTGATTTCAATGGCGTCTGCTCTTAAGTCGTAGCCTTTCTGCTTGGCTTCATCCCAGTCTTTTTGGTAGAGTTTCTAGTGAGTCAGAACACAGGTTTGTTTAGGAAATAAAGACAGACTCCTATCAGACATACCAGACATCGTGACCATGATGGAAAGGTGGTGTGAGAAAGACATTCGTCTCTGGGGTCCTTTGAGGTTGGGTGTTTACTTTGCAGTAGAGGGAACCTCTGATGTAAGACTTAAAGCTGAGCATCGAGCAGTATCAATGGCTGAGCACCTACTGTCGTCACAACCTGATGTGTGTTTGACGCTATCTCCCTGCCCAAGTGCACGGAGATGTCAGAAAAAACGGCGAAGCCAGGGATGCTCTATTAAGGTCCAGGAAGACCCATCCAGGGTTTTCCTTTCATTTTGTCCCTTTGCCCTTTAACTTAGACTTTTCTCCTCTTCCTTGCCCCCTTGTTCTTTTTGAGTCAGGGTTTCTTTGTGTAGCCTTGGCTCTCCTGGGACTCACTCTGGAGACCACGCCGTCCTCACAAAGACCCACCCATCTGCGTCTGCCTCCCCACAAGTAGGATTAAAGCTGTGCGCCACCACTGCCCAAAGTTCAGGAGTTTTTTTGATGAGGGAATGTAATATTATCTCTTGCTCTTTGAATACGATCAAAAATTCCCCTTGTCTATTACTTGACTTTGGGATGTCAAACAAAAAGATGTTACCAGAATGCCTGAGATGACAGTAGATGCTGTTGAGCACAGGGGTGCTTGACTAGGATTTAATTATCAAGACACGGACATTGGCTATGGGAAGATGGTGGCAAGGCTGGAGAGAGAGCATCTATAGTCTAGGCATTCAGCCATGCAGTTATGCTAACCTCTCAAAAGACAGAACTTCTTTCTAGGGACGCTAAGGGGAAAATATAGCAGTAAAATCCATGGGCATTACTAATTATCTAGGAGATAAAGACTTTTGCGCTCCATGCTTCTTTCTCTTACGTTGCTAATCTGCAAGGCATTGATCTGGGCCTGCAGCATCGCTGGAGTGTCCAAGGGAATGCTGATGTTGGTTTTATCTTTATTCCAGGCTTCCTGGTACAGCCTCTGTGGACCAAAAGGAAACAGCCCTTTAACTCGGCAGCAGAGAATGGATATCGGAAACCTTAAGCCTTGGCAACAATTTTATTTAAAAATCAAATGTTTCCATCTGTACTTATAATGGCTGATTTGATCCTTTAATTCGAATATGCAGTGGTACTCAGACATACATCCTGACATTATTCAGTAGACTTCAAATAACACAAAATGCTACCCATCATGTGGACGGGCCTCATCCATCAGTTGAAGGCTGTAATACTCTAACTCCCCCCATCGAGAAGAACTCTGTCAGCAGACCACCCATGACATCAAGCAGTCATTTTTCCCTGGGTCTCCATCCCGCTAATCTGTCTTGCAGATTCTGGAATTGCCAGCCTGCGTAGAGCCAATTTCTTAAAGTTTTAATCTCTTTTTTCTACACATACATTTGTAGATAGATCCCTCTGGACCTGTTTCTCTGGGAAATCTTGACTCATGCAATGCTGCACGATTACATAGTATCATGTCCCACATTTTAGTACTACTAAGAGTTAAATACTTAATGAGACCTTTCAGTTAAGTGCTTCAAAGTCCCCTTGAGAAGGGAAAGACATGTTCCCCCATCAGAGTTCTATTTTCAATGTGACTGCATTAAGCTAGTCAAGAGAGCCTCAGACTTGCACCCTCAATGGAATTCTTTTTTTTTTTCTTTATTAACTTGAGTATTTCTTATTTACATTTCGATTGTTATTACCTTTCCCGGTTTCCAGGCCAACATCCCCCTAATCCCTCCCCCTCCCCTTCTCTATGGGTGTTCCCTCCCATCCCCCCCATTACTGCCCTCCCCCAACAATTACGTTCACTGGGGGTTCAGTCTTAGCAGGACCCAGGGCTTCCCCTTCCACTGGTGATCTTACTAGGATATTCATTGCTACCTATGAGGTTGGAGCCCAGGGTCAGTCCATGTATAGTCTTTAGGTAGTGGCTTAGTCCCTGGAAGCTCTGGTTGGTTGGCTCAATGGAGTTCTTTGAAGAGAACAGTCTGTTTCCTCAGCTTTCTCTACCATCATCTGAACACTGTGTTCAGAAACACGGAAGCTCAGTAGTTGGACGGCTCTTACCTCACTCATTTGCAGAGAATTGGCTTTTGCCAGGACAACTTCTGGAGTGTCCACAATGGAGGTGAACTTCAAGGCTTCCGGCCGTGTCCTATACAGTCTCTCATTCACAAGGTCTTGGGCGCCCTTCACTCTGGTCATTTCCACGGAGCCTTCCGGTATCCAGCCAATGCCACGCAGCCACTCCAGATCTGCTTTATACACACTCTGCCAAGATGTCAGAGCAAAGCGTTCTGAATGTTAGACACCCCCCCACCCCCCAGCTGAAAACCCAAGGGTTTGAGGAAAGAGGCGGGAAGCAAGGAGAATGTTGGTTCCTCACAAGGAAGAACTTTGTTCTTACAGGATTCAGGGGTTTTAATAATGATAACAAAAGTCATTTGCAAAAGCATAGTTATCTCTACTTTCTATATTAATAGTATTTATGAATGCCACAATATAATTATTTGAATGTTTAAAACAATTATGTAACTGAAAAGATTTAAAGGGAACTTTTGTTGAATCTCTTTGCATTTTAATCCTGTGATAAATGACTCATAGAGTGTTTAGTGTTTTGGAACTGGTGATAATTATTCTTAAGTGTTCAGATTTACTATATCTGGTTGAGTTGCTAGAAATTACAAATGACATGAAAAAATTGTTTGGAAATAGAAGATATGACCACAGTAAGGCTTTGCATCTAGGTATTAACAGTGTGAATGATGCTTCCCTGGGTTGTACATAGGCCACCCATCTATACTCAGGGGTCCTGGTTGAACAACCAACAAAGATTCCCACCTCCTTCACCCCCTTTCCCCAAGTGGATGTTACATACATCACTCTGCAGTTCATAGGCCTTCTTTGCTTGAATAATGTCGTTCTGGTCAGGCAGGCAAGTCCAGTTATGAAGGTAGTTCCTGTAGTCAATGTCGCTGACCAGAGTCTGGCACTTCCTGGCCAGCACCAAGCCGAGCATGTCCACCGGGCTGCTGAACTTGGTCTTCCATTTCTGGAATTCCTTCTTGTACTCCCTGTCACTGTGAATCTTCCCCGCATGCATGGCGCACACAATCCTGGGGTCGTCTTCAACACACTGGGCTCCAATGTGGTGGCCCTTCTGTTTTTCATAGGCTTCCTTATATTTGTACTAAAATGCCAGAAACAGGTTCAGAAAAAAAAAAAAACAACAGGTTTAAGTCACACGAAATGTACAAGAATTTCAAACCTTAGCTTCCTGGCAGTCCAGTACGATGTTTACATTTTTATGCTACCGTGAAAATAACAGGGCTGAAGAGATGGCTCAGTGGTTAAGAGTATTAGTTGTTCTTCCAGAAGACAAGGTGTTATTCCCAGTACCTACATGCCAACTCACTAGGGGGATCTGCAGCCCTCTTCAGGGTTCCTTGAATACAATATTCACATGTTGCATGGACATACATACAGGAACACACGCACGATATAGAATAAATTAAATTTAAGAGACTGTAACGATTGATACATTCTCATTGTTGAGAACGTTCCTTGCAGCCAATTCAATTCCAAAATGTACTCTCTGCAAAAACCAGGGGCAAGGTCTGGGGAAAGGCACATAGCAATTACAAAGTGGTCCACTAGCCAGACTATTGGATTCTCAGCACTACGGAAAGCACAGAATCTTAAGGGAAGGAACTCACTTCACTGGCAATGTCCCTGGAGGCCTTGGCACTTTTGATGGAAATAGCATCCTCTCTCAGGTCATAGTCCTTCATCTTTGATTCATCCCATCCCTTGGTATATAGTTTCTAGGTAGAAAGGAAAATACAACAGAAAATGGAGCTTTAGAAACCCAGCAGGCCACTCTCAGAGAAGACACTAGTAAGGTGAAAATTTACTTTAACGGTTTCTATGAAGGCTTAAGCAACACCCAAGGGCATCTCTTACTTGGCTGATATTGGCAGAATTGCTCTTGGCCAGCAGGATTTCAGGGGTGTCTGGCATGACATGGATGGAGGCTTTGTCAGTATCCCAAGCTTCTGTGTATAAATGCTGTGGAGATGGAAAAATAAAACCTTCTTTAGAAGCCAGTAACGTTACAGTTAGTGCCAAATGTCACCAAATTTACTACAAATAAAGCCTGGTTAGGTAACAATTAGTAAAACATGGTAACATGGAAACATGGCCCTAGAGCTCTCATAAACCAATACCAGTGGTCTAGCTATGAATCGGTTTCACCCAGTGAAACCCTGATCTTCCTCATAAAATCTCTGGAGGGGCATTGGGTTACACATCTTCAATTACAGCACAGATCAAACACAGAGAAATCAGCCGCAGGATGAGGCTCGACCTGACTTACTATAAGCTGAGGACCCTTGAGAAGGGTGGGTGCTCTTCACGTGCCCATTTAAAAGTGAATGACGATATCTTTTGGTGGTTCTTAAGATATTATGGTATGTAAATTGCCTTGGGTGATAGTAGATTGTCTGTGTGTCTGTTTGACTCTCTCTCTCTCTCTCTCTCTCTCTCTCTCTCTCTCTCTCTCTCTGTGTGTGTGTGTGTGTGTGTGTGTGTGTGTATTCTTCTTTGTGGTTGTCCTAGATGGGTATGGTTAGTTTCTAGAGTTTTATTCTATTAACTCTTTCACTTCCAGAATGACTGAAAGACATCTCGGCAGAGTTAGGAGAATTCACATAAGTTCAATTCAATGAAATGTTAATGTACTCGCTGATTTGATAAAGGATAAAGGGACAGATGGGACTTTTGTGTCCTGATACTGCAAGCAACAATGACAACTCAGTTTCAAAAGTGCATTTTCACAGCCTAAGTCAACAGAGCTAAAAGGCAACTAAGCTGTTGCATGGAACACGGACCAAGAGAACCAGAGGCCTCTGTCTGCTCCAGCTGGGCCAGTGGTCCACACAGGGGCAGGTCAGAGGGCGGGTGCATTGGTGTAGGAGATCACTTCAGACTCGGCTTCCACATGTATACATGGTTAGAGGGTATAGTTGGAGCAAAGCATAGAGAGCTAGCAAGAATTCCTGCAGTCATTCTGCAGGAGGCTGAGGAAGCGGACCCTTTCCTGACTGTTGCCCCCTGGCTCATCAGGCCGTTTCCAACACCACAGGCCAAGTCCCTGGGAGGCCTGGCTCGGGTGGCAGAAAACCCTCTAGGGACTCACCTTGCTCATGGTGATGGCATTATTCTTTGCCAGGACGATTTCTGGGGTGTCTGTAATACAGGTGAACTTGAGCTGGTCTGCAGGCTGGCGATACTTCCTGTCACTCAGGATTTCACCTGCTCTCTTTACCTTCTCGACCTCTACAGAGCCAATGGGAACCCAGCCAATGCCTCTCAGCCACTCAAGATCAGCCTTGTACACAGCCTGCAATGAAAGTGTCAACCATTCAGACGTTACCTAGTCACCCTGGCATCTTTGATGCAACACATACTACTAAGTCACAGTGTGTACAACTTTAGGAAGACCCATCTTCGCTAAAAATGGTTTAGTTCCTTGTCCCTGAAGTTGGCTGATATGTGCTGTTATTCTAAGGGCCACAAAGCCTCGTTCAACATTTGATCTCAGTGGTAAAAAAACTACATTGAGGAAATCACTGACTTCTAGAGTAAGGCACTTGCTGTCTCATGTGATGCCCACTCTTCCCCATGTGGGAATAATCCTCTTCAAACACAGTGGGCTCCTATCTTGTTCAGCAGTGGCCTTCACGGAAAGGTTCATGAATAAATATATTTCCTTGTGCAAATAAAAGTAGTGTTTTCATATGCATTTTATGTCAATGCTTCTGAGTCGTATTTTCCTTGTATTTAGTCTGAGTCTTTGTACTTGTTTTAGAATTCATTTTATTCTTTGAATTAATTCAAATAGTAAGCTACAGGAGGACTTTTCTTACAAGGAAGGGAAGCCATTTTATTTTTATGGTTTTTGAAGAGCATTTTTTTTTAAATCATTACTTTTATTCCAAAAGCAATTATTTAATCAAAGAGTCTAGTCAAGACAAGAATTGACTATACCAACAAGGGAGTGTCTGAGAGGCCACAGGTTGCCTACTGTTGGCAACAGAAGTATCTCTCTTAGTTTTAGGTCATTATAATGTTTCATTTTCCTAGAAAATTGGCCAAAACCTGCATGACGCATTCCTCAATGTTCATTCACAAATTAATACTGATGCTTCATATTAAAAAAGGGTATCAGTACAAGGATCATATAATCAATCTGCTTGGAAAACCAGTTTGATTTAGATCAGGAATTCTTAACCTGATATCACTGAGCAGAACTAAGTCTAACAGCCATGTTTTTACTAGCATCTAACTGAAACATAGCATCGTGCAAGTAAAGGTATGCATAGCAGATTAAAGTAGTATCAATAATACATGTGTCCTAGTAAGCAACAGATGTCATAGACACTACTATATTATTGTAGATGTTGCATATTTCTTAAAATATTTATGCTCAGGGCTCTGGAGAAATGGTTCAACAACTATGAGCACTGGTTGTTCTTCCAAAGAAAGCCCTGGCTGGAGTTCAATTCCCAGCACCCACATGGCAGCTCACAATTATCTGTCTCTCTAGTTCCACGGGATCCAACAGCCTTACTCAGGTAAAACACCAATGCACAAAAATAAAAATAAGTAAATCATTTAAAATATTTATGCTCCTCACATATTTTCATAATCATTCTCAATATGATTGGTTTCCTTTGAGCCCAATGCTTATTTTACGATTTTTATGACATTGCTTTGAGAATGGTTCATGGGTTTTATTAGACTTCCCAAAGATTCTATAACACTGATAATTTAATATCCCCCACTAAACTATTAGGACATATGGCTGAAGAACATTAGACACACTCACATCACTCTGGAGATCATAGGCCTTCCGGGCCTGAATGACATCATTCTGGTCAGGCAGGCACGTCCACTCGTGGAGAGGATGCTTGTAGTCTATGTCGCTTACAAGGATCTGGCACTTCTTGGCCAGCACCACCCCCAGCATGTCCACTGGGCTGCTGTACTTGGTCTTCCACTTCTCAAAGTCTTTCTTGTACTCCCTGTCACTCTGGATCTTGGCCACGTGTATGGACCACATCATCTTGGGGTCATCTTTGATGTTCCGGGCCCCAATGTGGTGGCCCAGCTGTTTGCGGTAGCCTTCCTTGTACTTGTACTGAAGAAAGAAAAGGTATGCCAATCTGACAAAAAGAACACGTACTACTTCTGTGTATTTCCCCCACTATTATCAAGCAGCACGAAGATGGACAGTGCCCACCCTGTTTATAAAACAGGATCCAGATGGCCATGGTCCATGTTTGTAGCAGGGCAGAGCCTGGACTGCAGGGCTTCTTGCCTTTTGTTCTCCTCATTCCTCTAAACTACACTACCCAGTGTATACTGGATTCCTTAACGAGTAGAGATATAGGTTTTTTAAACCATTAACATTATGATTAGTTTAGAATATCTCTCTTGTTGCTAGACCATGGAATGGATTCTTGGTCAAGTACATGCATAGCACTTAGAGTTTATGTGTCAAGGAATTATTCTCCTTATTAGCCTGTCAACATCACTGACGTTTTGCCAGGAAAGTCATGCCTTGGGGTTTAGAATCTATCTACCCTTAAAGGTAAAAAGGAATGTGCCATGACCCACTTTACCACGAGAGTCAGAGAAAGCTCAGCAGCTGAGAACGTGGTGATGATTGAAGGGTTTAGGGTCTGGGATGGGTACAGGGGAAGAGTTTGTATTTCAAGGATGCACAGAGCACAGACTCTCCCTGAAGGTGTTTATTGTGCACAGACAGGGAGAGAAGAGGTGAATGAATACCGAGGCGAAGGCCCACTTGCTTCACGGTCTGTCCACTATCATTAGGGGCTTCTCTGAGAGTTCACTGAGAGTTACACAGGATGGACAGACTCTAAACCATGCCCACCATCTACCAAGGCCTCCACTGGGACTTCTTTCTTTCCTGTTACAGTAAATACGTGGATGCCACAGGAAAAAGACTACACCCACATTGATTCATTTACCGGTAATGTCACATCTGGATTATCTATTGCTCAGTTTTTGAAGTTCAACAATAAAAGGACCAGGACACAGCTTGGTGGCACCAGTATGAGCAAGACCCTGGGTTCTATCCCCGGTACCAGAAAACAAGAGGAAACAAACCAGTAGGTCTTTAAACAACGGATGGTCTTTATCTGACTGACAGGCATAATGGGCAGGGGTCAGTTCTTTCACAACCCCACCCCTTCTGACCTTTAACTTCGTGTTAGAGGGGAGTCAGCCAAGAAAGACAAAACTTGGAAGCAAAAGCAAGTTCTAGCAAAGAGACACTCTGAAAGCTTCCCGCCTACAGCAGTTTTACAGAATGAAACGCGTCCTTTAAAACAACCAACTTACATCACTAGCAATCTCTCTTGACGCCTTGGCTGATCGGATGGGAATGGCGTCCACACGCAAATCGTAGCCTTGCCTCCTGGCCTCTTCCAGAGACAGTTTGTAGAGTTTCTGTGGAAAGAGCCCTTAGTCACCACTCCCGAAGAAAGGAAGCTGCTGTCTGTTCATTTTTGTTTTCTGTCCTCATTTCAATGACTGAAAGGAATCCCCTAAATGTTCTGGTAGCTTCATAGCTACCACAGCATGTTTCACAGCCCACAGATCGGCAGGCATGTGTATGAAAAGTCAGGCTTGCCTGACTGGGAAATCTAAAAAAAATGTTTGGAAGTAGATTGACATTTGGTTGCAGAAATTTTATTTTCCCAAAGGAGCACATATAAAAATTCCAGCACTTACTAGTACCTCAGGATATTAAAAATGCTGTCTTGATTGAAATGAGAAAGAATAAGAAGAGTGTTTTTAAAATGGAATATATTTGTTTTTTGCTTTTTGAAAAACCCAGTGCATGTAGGCTACTATAGCGGAACATGGTTGATTTGGAGTCATTGCCATTATAAAAATATTGGTCCAGATAAACACCTGCAGTAATACCAAATGAAAACCAGAGAAAGAGGATAGTAACTCACTGAAAATGGTTTTACCTCAGTGCCTGAAAAGGGTTTGTTCTAAGAGCTCTTGTCCCACACGAAGTCCTTTGACATCCAAGTCCCTTATATGAATGAGGGTAGGCATCTAAGCACACCTCTCAGTATAGCTCTCCATTTTCAAGTCTTAAAAAAGCTCAGGTTGTCCCAGACCTTGTTATATAGTCCAGAGTATGCTCAAATTCATGGTCCTCCTGCCTCAGCTTTCCTTCTGCATGCTAGGATTTATAGACATGACCTACCTTACCTGACCATCCTATATATTTTTAAGTCATCTCCCGGTTATTTATGAAACATAATACCACATAAATCTATGTAAGTTGTTACATATGATTCAGGGAATGTTAACAATAAAAAACACAATACACTTTCAGAAGAGGTAAAGTGTTTTTGCGTATCTTTAAGCCAGGGACAAATCCACAGATGCAGGACCACACTTGTAGCAGCTGACTACATAGACCTTGTACCCATGGCTGACCCAAGAGAAGGTTTGAGAGGAGTGGCCCTGGTAGACTATTTCCCCATAAGCACTCCACTTCCTGACTGATAACTGAGGACTGGGCTTCTTTGTGGACCCACCACATAGCTCAAGATTAAATCAAGGATGAACTGTTTCTTTTGCCAACAATGTCACTTATAGGATAAGTAATAAAGTAGTTAATGCATTTAACTAAAGGAAGCATTAGGGTCCGTCATTTTCCCTCTCTGGACACTCACATCGCTGTAGTTTATCCTGTTGAGTTTGGCCAGCATGATTTCTGGTGTGTCAGGCATGACATGGATGGTTTTCTTGTCATTGTCCCAGGCTTCCGTGTACAAGCGCTATGAAAGAAAGGGAGAGAAATGATTTTGGTGTCCACAGAAATTGTGATCTCTTTGATACAAAGCAGAACTGAATTTATCAAAGCTACATCCCTACGTTGCTTACTAAAATTTATAAATAAATACTTTAACTATTGAGTTCAACAGTTCTGCAATGTATGATCTGTCTGAGAAAGAATTATTTTCTCATAGGATTTGTTGTTTCCTAGCTTCAAGTCCATTACGTACAACCCTGAACTCTGGATCCTCCTGTCTCTACATCCCTAGTACTAAGATTACAAGGATGGACCATCATGCCAGGTTTTATATATAATATGTTTGTATTATAAGTAATATTTTGAATGATTTTTTGAAAATGAAAGTGTGTGTGTGTGTGTGTGCTGACCTGTTTTATGTCAACTTGACACAGGCTAGAGTCATTTGAGAGAAAGGAACATCAATTGATAATTTGCTGATCAAGCTTCAGGCAAGTATTTTCTTAATTAGTGATTGATGGAGGAGATTGATGGCACATTGTGGGCGGTGCCATCCCAAGGCAGATGGTCCTGGGTTCTATAAGAAAGCAGGCTGAGCAAGCCAAGGGGAGTAAGCCAGTAACCGCAGCCCTCCATGGCCTCTGCATTGGTTCCTGCCTCCAGGTTCCTGCCCTGTTTGAGTTCCTGTCCTGACTTCCTTCAATGATGAACAATGATATGGAAGTCTAAGTTATATAAACCTTTTCCTCCCCAAGTTGCTTTGGCCATGGTGTTTCATCATAGCAATAATAACAGCATACAGTGTATCTTGATCAAATCCTCCCTCCAACTTCTTCTGGGCTCCTCTAAAACATTTCTCTATCAATATTATTTCTCTTTTTCATAGTATTTTAAACAAGAGTTTAATATTTTGAAGTATCACCTAATAATGCATATATTTCAGTAGAAAAAGATTAAGAAAGGTATTCTAAACTCAGAAGGAGTTGGGTAGGGGTGATTGCTGCCAACCCTGACAACCTGAGCTTGATTCCAGGGGCTCGAGTGATAAAAGGAGATAACTGAGTCCCACAGGTGGTCATATGACCGCCTCATGCTATGCATGTATATACAAACACATACACTGTGAGTAAGTAAATAAAAATAAGTGCAATAGAGAATATCAATGGGTGTAAATGTAGGCAAAGCCTTCAAACACTGGAGAGAAGGCCACGAAAGGCTGAAAAGTGTGGAGGAAGTGATGGGAAGAAGAAGGAAAACACGTCACACAAAAGCAGAAGAGAGAGTGGAGAGAATAACACACGAAGGGCTGTGGGGCAAAGAGAGATGAGGGGGGCTACCAAAACACATTTAATATGCTAAGTAAAAATCATTTAAAAGGTGTTATTAGCCTTAAAATAATCTTCGAGGCACAAGAGCATGCCAGAGTCTTTGACTTGCCCTGCGGCCACCCTTGATGGTTCATGGCGAACGGCAAGTCTCACCTTGTTCATGTTTATTGCATTGTTCTTTGCCAGCACCTGCTCCAGCGAGTCGGTTATACTGGTGAACTTCAGTGCGTCCGGACGCTGGCGGTAGATGTTGTCGCTCAGTATCTCTGTGGCCCTCTTGGCTTTGACGACTTCCAAGGAGCCAATGGGAACCCAGCCAATGCCTTTCATCCATTCAAGGTCCGCCTTATACAGATTCTGAAGAGGAACGGGTAGGAACGATATATTAACTCTCCTATTGATCCATCCCAAAGCGCATCGCACTCAAGAAGCAGAATACAGAAGGTAGGCGAGTATAGGTAGAAATATGCTTAACATATACATATACAAAAAAAACCTTTAAAATTAATCAATGAAAAAGTAAGTATGTTTCTGCTGGCAGAGAAAGCTGACAGCATACTCTGACGCCTGTTCCCTGACTAACGCTCTGTTGAGCCCCCTGAGGACTTTTTCTTGACCCCCCCCTTTTAATAAAGAGGACAATGTTCTGTCCTTAAGAATTTTACAAGATCTTTCGCAGAGGACCAGTGCTCTTAAAGCCCTGGAAAATGTGTTGTAATTATTTCGAATAAAACCATGTGAGCAGACCAATAGCGTGAAATATGGAGATCATAAAAGCCTTTGCCTTAATTCCCATCTCTAAAAATCACAAACTGTCAAATGAGTAAAGGAAACGTACCGATGTAAAGATTATCAGGGATTTATCTAGTTTATTCCTAAGAGGACAAGGTATTAGTATAAGGTAACTATTAATATGAGATCCTTGAGAAAGCAAGAATGTTGTCATATTTTTCTATAAATTTAAAGTATAAACAGTTATTAAAGTAATATAAAACAGTGTACTTTTATTCTTATCTCTGTTGCCCTCTGTCAACATGGGTTCACCCTCTCTTTTCACTTCTGTTTTGCTGGGTAAAAACTCACCAGTGATACTTCCTTTCTCTTTCCTTCCTTCCTTCCTTCCTTCCTTCCTTCCTTCCTTCCTTTCTTTCTTTCTTTCTTTCTTTCTTTCTTTCTTTCCCTCCCCCTCTCACTTCTGCCTTCTCTCTTAGAATCTTGTAGCTCAGGCTGGACTTGAAAACTTACTGCATACCTAAGGCTACCCTTGAACTCCTGACCTTCCTGCCTCCACTTCCAAGGTTCTGGGATTACAGGCATGAGTCACCATGGCTGGGTTAGCAATGTTATTTTGAGGACTAAGCTTTAGCTGATTCAGGCAAATGAAGCCTGAATCACCAGGGAGCTCGTTTCTGTGTAATGTCGATAGTACTTATTTCCTGTCTCCCACATAACTTTTGGAGGGGTTTCCAACGAGAAACTCCTTTCAGATATCCATTGCATACCTCTAGGGACATATAGATCCTAGGCCCTTGTCACTAATCAGAATCTCACAGATTTGTCTCTGACATGCTCTTGTCCTGCACCAGGGATACTCACATCACTCTGGAGGTCATAGGCTTTCCGGGCCTGTATGACATCATTCTGGTCTGGGAGGCAGGTCCATTCATGCAGTAGGTGTTTGTAGTCCACATCACTGACCAAGGTTTGGCATTTCTTGGCCAGAACAATGCCAAGCATGTCCACTGGGCTGCTGTACCGTGTCTTGTACTTCTCGAATTCTTTCTTATACTCACGGTCACTCTGTACTTTGGCAATGTGGAGGGACCACATCATCTTGGGATCATCGTGTACGGCTCTGGCACCAATGTGGTGACCCAACTGCTTCCGATAGGCTTCTTTGTATTTGTACTGAAAAAGACACAGCCCAGAGCATAAGGAAGATGGAGGTGATGGAGAGGACCACAGCCTGCCACTCCCGAGGGGATGCCCTCTGTGGAATCACAGGGCAATGGGTTTCTTCCAGCAAGATGCTGTGGGCAAGAAGAACCCCACTGTTCCTTCTACAAGTTTGGAGAATCATATGCTGGCAATAATTGAGACAATGAACCCCAAAGTTAACTGCGTAGCCATGCCCACGAGCTAACCCCGTGCCCGAGAGGTCCTACCTGGCAGCCTGCTAGGGAGCACCTCTGCCCATGTGCCTATACGGCTCTGGGGTGTCTCTCTTGGAAAGGTAACGCAAATGTCACTCAAGCTACAGAGAAGGCTGCAGGAGCGTCACGGAACCCAAGACATATAGTTTTGAAATGGACAGTTTCTGTTACTCAGTAGTTAGATGTGCAGCTTGGGTTTCATAGAATGAGAAAGTTACAGAGACATTTTGCCCTCCAGTAGGGAAGTGCTGAGCACTACGGAATCAAACACCACAGTTAACTGTGGTCAGTTTCACCTTTTCAGACCATAACTAAAATGCTTGAAAAGATTACCTTTTGAGTTACGTTAATCACGTCTAGGAATCTGTTATCTTCACTTTTAGAGTGCAGAAATAATGATTTTTTTTTAACCCTTAGAACAAAGAGATCATTAGACTTTGGGTATCTTTCACCCTTCTTATGTGTGGGCAAACTCAGATAAGCCTATTTCCTTTCTGGCTTCATTGCCTTGAGGGTATCCTGGGATTCCAAGAGCGGCTCTACACTGTGAGGCATCTGCTCTATTTAACAACAATAAAAAGCCGAGATCAAAGGCACACAGTGCAAGCAGACCAGGAACCTGGGATCACGAGTGAGTTACCCACTACCCCATGTCTACTGAGTGGGGGGTGGTAAGGACTTCTAGGACTTCCTAGAGTATTACAGAGATGTGAGTCCCTGAGCCAGTAGCTGGCCCGACTGGTTCCAGAGTCAGCTCTTACATCGCTAGCAATGTCCCGGGAAGCCTTGGCAGCCACGATGGGAATGGCATCGCTTCTCAAGTCATAGCCTTCCTTCTTAGCTTCTTCCATGGCCTGGCGATAAAGGCTCTGGGGAAAGAAGGAAGACACTTTCAGACGCAGAACTCACATTAACAGCAAAACCGCATTTGGGGGAGGGGTGTCAAAAAGAGGACAGCCCTTGGATATAGAACGATGCAGTCTTAAGCCAGAACGAAACACAACAGAAACAAAAAGGAATTTTCCAAGCTATTAGGTTAAGTGGAAATTTTGCATTCAGGAAATTGTAATCTTTGCACGTCTTGCATAAATCCGTACATATTTTAGACACCAAGTCAGCAGTTCTCGGCGCTGTTTAAGGCAGTCAGCCTTTACTCCTTTTGTGAAACAGCCAAGAAATATGATATAACTCCAGATTTGAAATAGGAACAGTTTTACCTGACAGCCAGCCTCGTTGTATAATTGTTCAACGTATAACTGTTGTATAATATATAGCAAAACACTATGAGTCCATAATCAAAGCTGCTGCAGTGAGGCCAGGTGAATAATGTTTCTCTGTTAACATTTAATTGTTTATTAGCAATCGGTCTCAGCTGTTGGAAGCTCATAGCAGATACAGTACATACCAAAGACTTAGGAGTCCAAAAAATTCTATTTCTTTAAAACTACGGAAACATCATCACTGTTGTTTCTATGACAAAAGACTTAAAGTTTTTTCTTTGTTCACAAAAATTTTGACCAACTGTGTATCCTTTGGAAACAATGTAGACTTTATAAGCACTGCTAATACTGGTCATCAGTAAATCAAAACCAACGCTCTGATTTCATGTATGTAGCTCTCACCATGTATGTAGCCCAGGCTGGCCTGGAACTTATAACCCTCTGACCTCAAGTTCCTCTGTGCTGAGGTAGTAATAACTTACTAGATCTCTTCATGAGATGTGTTTTTCAGAGACGTTAACTGCGCTTTGAATGACAATGACTCCAATTTAAATTTATTTTAGGAAAGATTCCTGTTTCCACAGTAAAAACAACATACTCCTCCCCAAGCTGTAGGCTGACACAGCTCTATTCTAAAGCAGCACTAATCCCATACAGACAATGGGTTCCACAGTTCATGTTAGGAATTACTGAATAACACAGCAATGCACATTAAGTGACGATGATTTAAATGGTCTGTCTTCAGATTTTTGTTTCAATACACTTAGATATACAGTGCTGTGCTTGAGACACGCATACATTTTTTACTTTTTAAAAAGATAAGGTTGCTGTGTAATCCTGTTTGGGCGAAGATTTTAGTGGATGTTTTGATACTTTACAGAGGCATTTGCTTCTTTTGAAAACCTGTAGGAAAGTTTCATGACGAGGTCAACGTCAGTGAACACCCAGCTTTTTGCTATGCTTGTCTTTCTCCTGTTCTCTCTCTCTCTCTCTCTCTCTCTCTCTCTCTCTCTCTCTCTCTCTCTCTCTCTCTCTCTCTCTCTCTCTCTCTCTGTATGTGCTAGAGGAGGACATCAGATCCCCTGGCATTATAGGCTGTTGCTGGTGCTGGGACTGGGTCCTCTAGACCAGGAAGCGCCCTTAACTACTCAGTCATCTCTGCAGCCTCAGAATATTTCTTTTATAACTGGAAAATCATATAACCCATCTACTGTTTTCCATTCCGGAATAAATGCTCAGGCATGTCCTCCTGGTAGCCCAGAGATGTTTTGGATCTGTCTCATCACCTCAAGTCAGATTTCCTTAATTTTCCAACATTTCAAAGGCAGGCAGCAGTTTTCCTTATTTATCTCCAAGGCTGCATTTCAGATCTTGTTTTGGGAAGTTACACAAGCACAGGGACTAGAGTAGATACATGAGGATACGTGGAACTTGAATAGATACATGGATACATGGAACTTGAATAGATACATGAGGATACATGGAACTTGAATAGATACATGAGGATACATGGAACTTGAATAGATACATGAGGATACATAGAACTTGAATAGATACATGAGGATACAGGTTGACAGGTGTTTGCTGTGTGTTTGCTCACAGAGTGAACAGTGGGATGGAGGTCCCCGGCAGCTTTCAGTCATTCAAGTGAGCCATTCTGAAACCCCATCTTCATAAACAGCGGCTGGGGAATTAATCCTGACACTTTATTTATTTTTGTTTTTGTTTGTTTGTTTGTTTGTTTTTGTTTTGTTGTTGTTGTTGTTGTTGTTTTGAGACAAAGCTTCTTCTCTGTGTGGTTCTAGCTGTTCTGGAACTCACTCTGTGGAGCAGGCTGGCCTCAGACTCAGAGATCTGCTTGACTCAGCCTTCCGAGTACTGGGACTAAAGGTTTACTTCTACCTCCCAAATTGGCAGGAAGCTGGGATTAAAGGCATGAGCCACCCTTGCTGGGAACATCTCGAAATTTTAAAGGAAGTAAACCAAATTGGAAATTTTAGAATTAAAAACCTATCCCAGTATATTATTACTATTCTAAAGGGGACATCCACTTCATTTCTCCTCACGTAAGCAGGAGCCTCATCACAATCTAGGACAGAAGTCAGCTCCTTGTGCCTTAGGCTCAGTGAGGCTAGGTCCAGCGGAGAAACCCACTATAATGTGGCTGAGCAGGGCCAGTTGGATATTTATGATGAGTTTGTTCTTGAGTCTGTCCTGTGATGTTCCAGGAAGAAAAATACCCTGTGTCATTGACTTGTCTTTGCTAGAGGATGTAGGAAGCATGGCCTTTCTTTAGGACTCTCTTAATTACGAATAGGGGTGATTAATACAGATCAAATATAAACTTGATCAAGTTTTGAGAGGGAAAGCTTAAAATGTCACTGTTAAATAAAAGAAAAATGTCCCTTAAAAATGAAGAATGTAGAAAGCGTAAAAAATGTAATGAACTAGTGTGCCTGGATCAATCAGATACATTCTTCACTCGGAGAAGAGAAAGCAAGGGAGGTACTGTTTATGCAACAGTAATTCAGTACTGCAAGGATAATTATTCTCCTCCTAGATTCTAATGTATCTAAGAAGCTTCAATGACTAGAAAGATTTGTTTCATCACCCTCAGGAAATTTTGAAAAGAATGATTAAAAAAATTCTCATTTGGATCTTGTTAATAGACTTTGTTATTCCAAACATATTAAATACATATAATTTTCATGGTGACTTGAAGGTAAACAAAAGAAATTAAAATTTACTCATCAGCTGTTTGGCCCTAGTTCCCATCCTGTGTCCTCATTTTGTCACCACAGAAAAGTTTCTAGATAGAGATTTAATGGGTGTGGTAACTGAAGAGAACAAACATGCAGACTACATTTCAAAAGGAGTTTTAACTTGATGGAGAACACAATCTTTCTGGATCTGTGTGTGTGTGTGTGTGTGTGTGTGTGTGTGTGTGTGTGTGTGTGTGTGTGTGTGTGTGTGTGTGTGTGTGTGTGTATGGATGTGTGTGTGTGTGTGTGTGTGTGTGTGTGTGTGTGTATGTGTGTTGTGTGTGTGTGTTGTGTGTGTGTGTGTATGTGTGTTGTGTGTGTGTGTGTGTGTGTGTGTGTGTGTGTGTGTGTGTGTGTATATGTGTATGTGTGTGTGTGTGTGTGTGAGTGTGTGTGTGTGTGAGAGTGTGTGTGTGTGAATGTGTGTGTATTATGTGTGTGTATGAGTGTATGTGTGTGTGTGTGAGTGTGTGTGTGTTATGTGTGTGTGTGTGTGTGTGTGTGTGTGTCCAGGCAGATACGCCACAGTGCACTTGCATACAGTCGATCTTCACTTTCTATCCTCTTTAAGACAGGATCTTGTGTGTCGGCCTGGCTAGCTGGCCAGGGAATTTTCAAGAATTCCCTTGTATCCACCCTCCATCTTTCGTTAGTTCTGGAATGAAGATACTACTATATCTTTGGTTAAATGGTTTCTTGGGGTCTGAACTCAGTTCATTTGCTTGCCTTATTATGTGTTGACTCTAAAGACTGACGTTTTTGCATTTGTCTTTCTAAAGTAAGAAATTGAGTATAAAAACCAAACTAAGTACAGCGGACCACACCATGACTGTGATGCATACAAGTCTGACATTCCTACAGCAAAAATCAATGTGGCCAGATGAGGGAAATCAAAGAGATGGTTGGTCTTACCTCACTGTAGTTTATTTTATTTTGTCTGGCCAACATAATTTCAGGTGTATCAGGCATAATGTGGATCTGGGTCTTGTCTTTGTCCCAGGCTTCTGTGTACAAGCGCTGTGAAAGATAAAACAGTAAATGGATCAGACAAATACCATTGTTTTAAATATGAGTTTTAAGGAAGAAATCATCAGGAAATTGAAAGCCAGCCTGTTTGTCTACTGTACAAACAAAATACAAAAGAGTGTATTTTGTTTACACTCTTTTTAATCCCTTTGACTTTATACTATTATAAACATAATATATATAAAATGATATATAACATAAATCAAGTATTTCCCCAGCATATTTAAATATCTACATGCTTACTATGGCTGTATTAAAACTCTTTTCATGAGTTTAAAGAAGATTTAATAGCAAACAATATATTACACAATATACTACTCTAATAGACTTAAAACTTGTTGTGTCCCAAACAGACTTTTGATTTTAATATGCTTTTAAACTTTTAATCATGTACACGCATGTAGGTCTGTGTGTGGGCATATGCACATGAGTGTGAGTGCCCATGAAGGCCAGAGACATGAGATCGACTGAAGCTGTTCTCACAGGCAGTTATTAGCTGCCTGGCATGGGTTCTGGGCACTGGCTTGACTTCTCAGCATGAGCAACAGGTACTCTTCAGTACTAAACTATTGTTCCAGTCCAAAGGAATCCTATTAGGAATGCTATCCATTTCAAAAATAGACAGAAAAGCAGAAATTATCCAGTCTGTATTTGAAATTCTTACATACAGATATATAGAACTCAACCAAATCATTGTACATTGGATAACATTTAACTGGATAAAGTAAAAAATAATAACTTATAGACCATGGATATTCATTCAACCCTGCTTTATTTTTCCCTAATCTGGGTCCTCACCTTGTTCATGTTGAGGGCATTGTTCTTGGCCAGCACCTGCTCCAGAGAGTCAGTCACACTGGTGAACTTGAACTTGTTTGGAGGCTGGCGGTAGACGTTGTCACTCAGGATCTCTGCGGCTCTCTTGCACTTGACCACATCCAGAGACCCAATGGGGACCCAGCCGATGCCTCTTAGCCACTGGAGATCTGACTTGTACACATTCTGGGAAGAGGAAAAAAGAGATGTTATGATTAAGAATCCGTGTTGGTCTTACCCTTGATACATCCAGAGACCCAGTGGGAACCCAGTCATTTCCCCTCGTTCACTAAAAGATTATAAATGCTCTACAATCTAGTGAGAACTAACACAAAAACAAGTGCTACTGAACACATTGCAACGCTTGATCTCAGAATGAAGAATAAGGACTGGAAACTTCAGGAAAGTAAGCTGTGGAAATGTCTTTAACATATAATGGTAGAATTCCATCTTGTGGCCAAATGCTCTCCTTTAAAAAAATAAGCAAAGAATATTTGAAAATTGAGGGGCAGAAATAAGACACACCAGCTCTCTGAGGGTTCTACCTAATCATAAATGTTATTATGAATTACTACCATAAGCATGACTCCTATAGATCTCAGCACTCACATCGCTCTGGAGATCATAGGCCTGCCGAGCGTGGATGACGTCATTCTGGTCAGGCAAGCACGTCCACTGGTGTAGGTAGTTCCTGTAGTCCACATCACTGACCAAGGTCTGGCACTTCTTGGCCAGCACCACCCCCAGCATATCCACTGGGCTGCTGTACTTGGTCTTCCACTTCTCAAAGTCCTTCTTGTACTCCCTGTCACTCTGGATCTTGGCCACGTGCATGGACCACATCATCTTGGGGTCATCTTCGATGTTGCGGGCACCGATGTGGTGACCCAGCTGCTTACGGTAGCCATCTTTGTATTTGTACTGAAATAAAAATGGTCATTTTTTTTAAGTCAATGGAATGGGTTAAGCGTTTCATTACTTTAAAATCTTGTTATTTTTAAATTGCCAGTTCTTACTGAGAAAAGTTATCTGGATAATTTCCTATCTCTATTCTAAACTGTGGATTAAAAGCACAGCAACACTCTAGTGAGAATTCAGGCCAAGCTAAATTATCCTATGTCTTGCATATACCAAGTCTCTGGACATAAAGGCAGAGACATTTTTCAAAAAGATAAATCAGAATTATATACTACCTTCTCTTCATCTTTAGCCAATAAAACCACTAACCATGAATTTTACTTGTGATTTCAATAATACTGTTCTTTAGTTGGTAGATTCTATTTCTTTTCCCACAAACCCTCTCACTGCCATCCCTAGTCTAGCTCTCATGACATTCAGTGAGTCCCTTGAAATGGGTAAGATTGGACCTCCATGTTGCATGTCCTGGGCCAAATATGGCTCAGATGAGGCTTCCACAAGTGGGAAAATTACATGAGTAGTTTAGCATTTTAGTGGTAGGGGGAACAGCTACCCTGGTGTTCTCTGGCAAAAGCACCATGAAATATCAAAAAATTAATGTAGCCTACGTTCTAGCTTTTCCTTTTTCAGAGATGGAAGGAGTGAATATTCAAGCTTATCATTGTTTACCTTGTTCATCTTTGTCTTTCTATTTGATTAAATAATTTGACGAGTACATTTCAGATAATTTCCAGAGGGAGAGTTGGCAATACTACAGAGCAAGTTTGGGGAAAGGTAGAGTTTCCTGTCCCCTACCAGGTCTTTATCTGTTGGACAGTGGATACGAAATTACCTTCTAGGATGTTCTATGCCTATAAAGGCTACATGATCAAATATAAAGAAGCAGTTTGCATAATTACAAATATGAAGTACTGTGGATTATGACTTAATCTTAAACCTGGATATTAACCTTTTGGAAATAAAAATGAGTTTTTCTTTAAAATAAGAAGTATTTGTGTGATTTATAATAACTGGCACCTGAATGTATCTTGTCACTGTGATACTGAGCCTGCTTCCCCAACCCATCCATCCACATAATACCCATCTGTCACTACTCACGTCACTGGCAATATCTCTGGAGGCCTTGGCCGCCACGATGGGGATGGCATCGACACGCAGGTCATAGCCTTTCTTCTTTGCTTCTTCATTGGCCAGTTTATACAGGCTCTACGGAGAGAGAAAAGGGCCAAGGGCAACGTTATGAAGAGTATCAAGTGACTTCCGCCACATGATTTGTAAAGGGTAGAACTGGATACAATCTAAGCTCTGGTGATAGGGAAAAGCAAATGAATTCTAGATTATTCTTCGAAAAGTATTTAGCTGTGTGGGTGGAGTATGTCTGTCATCTCAGCACTTGGGAGGTAGGGGCAGGTAAAATAGATGAGACATAGTAATGGGTATTCAAATGGATAGAATTTATTAGATATGTCATTATTATAAGTTTATATAGCACGTGTAGATTAATGATTAAAGACTATCAGTATAGATTCATATAATTTAGTAATATAGATTGATAAAATATAACCCATACGTGCTGCTAAGTAAAAACAGGGAGCAGTATGTTCAATATTATTCCTTTCTCTCAAATGACATATGCTTTTACTTATGTCTTCTATATTTAAACTTTTGTTATAGCAGGTAATATCCTTAATGGTGTTTAAAATGAGTAAAAAATTAAGACAGAACTTCAGGCATAGTGGACAATAATCACAACTCTAAGATTAGATTCTGGCTCTATTAGTAAAACATGTCTATAAAATTGCACTTTCTGTGAATAAACCAGCCACTGGCATTGTTCCTGGAGTGTCCTTCCTCAAAAGAGCCTCAGCTCCTTTACCTCTGATCTTTCTATGCCTTGCTTTTCTCTCGGCCCCAGATGGTACAGTTATCTGTCTTCCCGCTGGGAATACAGGTACATTTCCACCTCTCTTTTAGTAACCAGTCTCCTGCCCTCTCAGAAGGGCAGCATCTCTGAAGACAAGGAAGGACAGACTGCCTCCTCTGGCATAGCCTGTACCTAAGCAGAGAAACTCGACTCTGATTGTTGGTTAAAGCAAGTTTGTTTAACTCTCACATACACTGTGTTGTTTGATTTAATTTTAGCAGGTTTTTAAGTGATATTTTGACTATAGTTCCTGCTCCTTCATTTTAATTCAAGACCAATGTGGGGAAAAGATGTGCATTAATAAAGACTCCTTGCTAGCACTATGAGACTTAGCCAGTTAAAATATAGCACATTAATATACTTAACACCAGGTCACCTTGAATTCCAGGCAAATGAATATTATTTATTGGGGTAAATAATGAGCCACTGTTTTATCTGGCAAGGTGACCCTTCAGAAGTACCAAAAATTACTCCTTATTCTATTGGTTCGCTTTAGGAATGACTTCAACACCTAAGAGGCCAGAGTTCAGTTTGCTTGCAGATCTCATGAAATGTAGCATCCGACCCAGAAATGGAAGGGGGTGGGCCAATGTTCACATGAAAGGACAACGTTATCAAGTGCCCACATCTCCCACCACCCTGTATGAGAATCTCCCCACGGCTTTCGCAGCCCCTACCTCGCTGTAGTTGATCCTGTTCTGCCTTGCCAGCACAATCTCTGGTGTATCAGGCATCACGTGAATTTGAATCTTGTCTTTGTCCCAGGCCTCTGTGTATAATCGCTATTAAAATAAGGTAAGACATTGAAATAAAACCATTTAAGATAGGCACTCCAGAAAGTCAAATTAAAATGGGATTGTTGATGCAATTAGGAAAAATAAGCTGGACTTGAATATTAGGCATTATCTAGAGGTCTGGGTCTTACTGCTTGTTACCCAGACTCAAGCAGGAAAGAATGAGACTTATTAGATGTCAAGAACAATTTAAAAGTTAAATATGATCCTGTCCCATTGTGGGACTTTGGACCCACTAGCCACTCAGGTGGAAAGGTGCTTGGGGAGTCTGAGGTGTTGTCCTCACCTTGTTCATATTGAGGGCATTGCTCTTGGCCAGCACCTGCTCCAGAGAGTCAGTCACACTGGTGAACTTGAACTTATTAGGAGGCTGGCGGTAGACGTTGTCACTCAGGATCTCTGCGGCTCTCTTGCACTTGACCACATCCAGAGATCCGATGGGGACCCAGCCGATGCCTCTCAGCCACTGGAGATCTGACTTGTACACATTCTGGGAAGAGGAAAAGAGGCCGCAGGCCCTTCGTCATCGAGGGCAAAGAGTGGTGCCAAGTGCATTTATGGTAAAGACGCAAAGGGCATCAGTAAGAAAGTGGCATTCTGTTGTTTTCACAGAGAGCAAGCTTCACGAAGCAGGCAGATGAGCAGAAATGCTTTCCTATTCACAGTAAAAGTATGCCAAGTACTTAACTGTAAGGAAAGGAATGATCCCACTAATGTCTGTGGGTCATGCTAATGGCGTTCATAAATAACGAGCAGAGGACAGAATGCCCACCAACCCGGAATGAGAAGAATCATGCATGGCCCACAACAACCTGCCCAGAAATCCATGTATGGCCTTATCCACGTGGAATATTCTGTAGCTATCAAAACTTTTACTTTCTAAGAATAATGACACGTAAAAATGTTATTAATATATTTTTTAATGAAAACTGGGATGTGAAGCAATGTGGTTTGGAAAACCCCAAGTGCAGGGATTTTTGGGGTGTTGTGTTGTACTGAATTTTTGCCTTCAGTACACTTTTTCTTATATCTCAAGTTATCTTCATAAAAAAATGAGTTGACTTAACGTAACAAGGGGCATACAATAATAAGGAACCCTTGAGGTTCCCAGAATGTGGACAGCTGCCATACAACCCAGGACTGGGGACAAAAAATACTGCACATTACTGGGCTAGGGTCTCCTTCACTTTCCCACCCCATTCTCAGGGTAGGAGGCATAGGATAGGTTTGCAGAGTCATTCATCTCGCAAAGAAAGATAAATGGGAATTTCACAGACAAAGCCTCTGGTACTGCCCTGTGTGGCCTGCTCATCATGCTTAAGGAGACACAGCAAGGCTGGCTAGCACAGTACTGCTGTGTCTGCAGTGAATACATCCTGTAGCACCGAGACCAGCCACGGCGGGAGGAAAGCAATCCAGAACTGGCACTTAGCAGCCAGTGGCCAGCGGCCAGCAGCCTATCACTGTTGCTACTGTATGCGGCTAACCCTTGTTAACTCCCCTTCTGGAAAACCCACAAAGCACAGAGCAGGTGGTTGAAGAGCTCAGTCATTAACGTGTGATTATTGTGGATTTATCTCATTCTCCAAAGCTCTCTAATGCGTGGTGATTGCTTCACATGTTTATTAAACACCCGGTGTTAGAAATGTGCTTCTCACACCCAGATCCGAGATGGCACTCGGGTTAGTCATTAGCAGCTGACACCCTACACAAATGGAGCAAATGTCAGCAAAACCATCCAACAGCTTTGCAAAAGCAGCAGCTTCGTCCGTCATCTTCTGGGGGCGGACTGAGCGCTGCACTGGCGTTAGCAGTTCCTTGACGAGAACTGCCGAGGAAACCAACAGCAAATTCTACAGTGTGTGTGTGTGTGTGTGTGTGTGTGTGTGTGTGTGTGTGTGTGTGTGTGTGTGTGTTACAGGGGATTAGATCCAGGCCTTATACACACTAGACAAACATTTTACCACTGAGTTACATTGCCAGCCTTCCAGAGTCATTTTTGAAACTAAAAATTCGCTTTTACGAAAAAGCTAACTTCCTGAAGAATGTAAGAAAATGTTTTCCTTTCGAGGACTCTTGATTCACATTTTATTTAGTTAGAGTTCTGTCTTTACAGAATCAAATGTAGTTAGGAAACGGTATTTCCTTATAAGGATGCCATTTACCAACCAAAAAATTTTAGCTTGAATAGGCCCATGGGTGGTGTGTAAGGGCTGACCTTTTCATATTGCTTGGAGGCTCTTTTATAAATATCATACTCACGTCACTCTGGAGATCATAGGCCTGCCGAGCGTGCATGACATCATTCTGGTCAGGCAAGCACGTCCATTGGTGTAGATAGTTCTTATAGTCCACATCGCTGACCAAGGTCTGGCACTTCTTGGCCAGCACCACCCCCAGCATGTCCACTGGGCTGCTGAACTTGGTCTTCCACTTCTCAAAGTCCTTCTTGTACTCCCTGTCACTCTGGATCTTGGCCACGTGCATGGACCACATCATCTTGGGGTCATCTTCGATGTTGCGGGCACCGATGTGGTGACCCAGTTGCTTACGGTAGCCATCTTTGTATTTGTACTAAAGTGAAAATTCATAAATCAGGCTTCTATTATAAACACTTCGATGTAAAAGACTCGTACAAAATCCTATTACTTTCATTATCGTTTAACTGAACTTTTCTGATGAACACCAACTCCAGCCAGCATCTTGGCCTTTAGTCTTAAAGAAGTAGATTTGGTGAAGTAGATTTCATACAACATACATAGGTTACCTCAAGCAACCTATGGTCTGGCACTAAGACATAGTCCCAAAAGCAGGAAACACACACACTGGGGAACTCATAGGAGTCAGAATGAGGACACTTAAACAGGGGGATCCTGAAGAATGGGATCTTACACACTGAAGAATGGGATCTTACACACTGAAGAATGGGATCTTACACACTGAAGAATGGGATCTTACACACTGGCTGGAAAGGAATGTACGTGGGAACACTGTGTGTTTATTAAGCCAGGAAGTAGCTTAAAGAAGCTAGCTCATGCAACAAAGGAGATATTCCACATCAGATTCCCATATTTGATATTATTAGCCAATTTCTATCATCATCATAAAGACTGGTTATTTGGTAAAATTGCTATAGCAACCCATCTGGTTAAGTGTGCTCTTAAAGCCATTGTATTCTGTGTCCTCATGGGTCAATAGTGGTGGTATTATTATTATTATTATTATTATTATTATTATAAGTTCAGTGACTCCACTGGGGAACCCAAGCCTAGAATACGCTCTCTAGTATAGGCTTCCAATTTTAAAGATAACTGAAGAGGACTGGCATAGTGGGAAGGCATGAGTTTGTCTAGTTTAAATGTCACCAGCTATTAAGGCTGATTTCAATAAAGCTGTTTGAATAATTCATAAAGTGGAGATAAGGAAGCATCTACCACCTTAGTAGATTATGAAGATAATACATAGAGCGATCTTAGTAGCGTTCTTAAAATTATTTAATTATCTATTACTGTTGGCACACATCCTTCTACTGAGGCAAGGAGGGGGCTGATATACACTTCTGGTATTAAAAAATAGTCTACCACTATATTTGTGAACAGCAACCCTTGGTATTTATAGCAGGTATCCATTCCTCAAGAATCTGGGAGGCACCAGGAAAGAAGAATGGTCTTACCATGGGATAGGGCAGGGAAAGAGTGTGCTACACTGCATAACCTGGGACTACATGGAAGGTGTAAGCCTGGGCTAGGAGCCGCCATCTCATACTGGTAAATACTTTCTCTTCACAATCCCACACGGGTGAGTTGTAACATCAAATGTTATATGCATTTTTAAATACTATGCATTAAAACACCACATAAAGCTGGACCCAGATCCCCAACAGAATGTAGGCTGTGGGTTTCACTGCAGTTTCTCTTGTGAGCCTATGGTCACTCTTACATAACTATCCAAGCCTGCTGCTCTGCTCTAGCCTTCTCTCACACTCTGTTCCTGGGAACTGATTTTTTTTCCTCTGAAAGCACACAAATCCTTTTCAGAAATAGCAACTCTCCCATCCCATCCAAAACCAGGCTTCTGAAAATTTTCATACAAAGGAGGTAATTTGTGTGTGTGTGTGTGTGTGTGTGTGTGTGTGTGTGTGTGTGTGTGTGTAAGCCACATTGTGGCCTGGCTAGTTTTAGGTCTACTCAACACACGCTGGAGTTATCTGAGCGAAGGAGACCTGAGTTGAGAGGCTGTCTCCATAAGACCTAGATGTAGGGCATTGTCTTAATTAGTGATCTTTTAAGGAGGGCTCAGACCATTGTGAGTGAGGCCATCCTTTGGGCTGGTGATCCTGAGTTCCATAAGGAAGCAGGCTGAGCAAGCCATGAGGAACAAGTCAGTAAGCAACATCCCTCCATGCTTCTGCATCAGCTCCTGCCTCTAAGTTCCTACCCTGTTTGAGCTCCTGTCCTGACTTCCTTTGATGATGATATGGAAGTGTAAGCTGAATAAACCTTTCCATCCCCAACTTGCTTTTTGGTCATGGTGTTTTTGTCAAAGGAATAGAAATGTTAACTAACTAAGACACCCTGGATAAAGCTGCAGTCGGTCCAGTACTCACTGAACAGTGGAGGCTGACCTCAAACAAGAGGCAGACTCCTTGCCCCTGCCTCCTAAATGCTTTACCAGCATATACCACCAGGCACGGCCTATGGAAAGTACTTTGTAAAGCTTTAATGCAGTGAAGATGCTACACCATGCTGCTCACAGATAGGAAGAGAACTAATAGCTTACGTCACTCGCGATGTCTCTGGAGGCCTTGGCCGCCACTATGGGGATGGCATCGCTTCGCAAGTCATAGCCTTTCTTCTTCGCTTCTTCATTGGCCAGTTTATACAGACTCTAAATTTGGGTCATCCCCCACAAAAGAAAGCAATTGGTTAGCTGTTGATGTTCACATCTAAAAAACTAATAGAGGGTTTAAACAATTCATAGAACTCTTTGTATAGTGCCCACTATAATGTCATTTCTGAGTTCCACGTCTTCTTTAACAACAAATAAAATACCCATGAAGATTATTACATCAGATTATTCTAAACTTTTACAATGAATTAAATAAACAGATATACATGGAAAAATTTTCCAGAGAAATTAAGCTAAAACTTAAGGCGGAAACATGTAGATGAACTGCTGTTTAAAGAATGTAGTTTACACTATTCAGCCTGGCTTTGTGCCTGTGACTATGTATGCTGTGTACATGGTAGGGATGAAGATGGGGACTCCCTCAGCCCTCGACATTCTGGGAGAAGTGATGAGAGCCTGGTAACTTAAGGGACCAACTGCTGCGAAGCCAAACCACAAGAGGCTATTTAACCACAGAGTTCAACCACAGAGACAGCAGTGGTCCAGGAAGGAGTTTATTCAATGTGATCTGAGAGTAAGGGAAGTCCCTGCAGAAGGCTGCCCTTGGGTTCTACCTTGAATGATAAACTAGGCTTCCGAAGACTAAGCTGGTAGTTGGAGGAAGACGGAGGGCGTGAAGGAATGACGAGGGGGGAGTGTCTGATGGAGTTGGGGCAGAACACCTGTAGGAAAGAAATGGCACTAGGGAGCGGGCTAGAGCTCTACGGTAAGGTGCTTGCTAGCATCGGAGGCGCTGAATTCAGTCTCTCCAGTACTGAGCGGACTTTGTCCCTTACTTCTAAAAAAAAAATCTCAGAGAGGGGAGGACAATTAATTTTACACTGCGTTTTCCCATCTTAGCTAAAATGAAAACAGAAAAAAAATTGAATTTGTGTAAAGAGAACGGCAGAAAGGAGACTGTGTGGGCTAGCACTCAGGCAAGGGATCCCTTCACTATGCTTCACCAGCATTGTTGCCCTACTGTGGTGTCTCTGGAAGTTTCCAGCCGTACAGGTTCAAACATCCCAGAATTTCTTGAGGACTTGATATTTTCAGTTTGGGTGACCGTAGAGAGCTAGTTACGCAATCACTACAGCTACAGTCTGTCTTTCCCAAATAAAATGACTTTAGACCCGTGATTCTGTCTAAAGTCTCTGAGTTACATTGTGCATAAGGTTAATAGTCTATTGATCGGCGCTATCAGAGAACTGGCGCTCGGCTTGCTGGTGGCACAAAGCTAGAGAATAAAAGATAACACGCCTCTGTCAGAATCTTAGATTCACAAGATCTCCACAGGCTTAAACCTGTAGCCTCAAGCTAACAGGAAGGGATTACACAGAGAAGAATCACAATCTTTGAGACAGATATAAATTACAAATGTGCGTACTCAGCCTAGCAGACACCGAGCTGAACTGTAGCCCCTGTGGAAGGTCTCAGAGTCTAAGAGGATTCAATATCATGCACACCACCAGCGTTGACATAGCAGCCAGTGCTCCAGTAGGGTGCAGAAATGCTGGCCACGGGTCCAAAAGTTGAACACTAACAGTTTGTGTGTTCAGTCCTGAGCATAACCCACTCATAGTATTTTGTTCAGCTTGGAGTCACATCTGACCAACTGAAGAAATGTCTAGGAATGTAGGGATATGAAGATTGCAAAGAAAACTGGGGTTGGGGCCCACAGGGGAAAGACACTGGGTTATCAGGATCTCTGTGTACAGATCGGTACTGCCAGTTTCAGAGGACTTTGGGATGTTCGAAGAGAGAAATCCAAGAGAAACATTTTTTTAATGGAAATTTCCAGAACAAATAGGTTGACTTATGAAATAAGCTCTTTGTCACTGGGAATTCTTAAGCCAAGGTGGCACAATCTTGAGTGCGGTTTCTCTCCTGGAGAGGGCCCGATCTCTCCCTACCTCAGACACGAGTTCTAAAATGAGGACACATGATCTATGCTCACAAGCCACAAAAAGAAACAGGCTCATTCACATATAATCCTGGCAGAGTTTCCTTCATAGTCTCTCAACGTATTGTTTGATGGTTGTGGGGTTTTTATATCATGAATTCATTCTTATACTTTAGAAGTCATAAGCTTTATCACTACAACACAATTTAAAAGCAATATTCTAGACATGGGAAATACATTTATGAAGCTCTGCACTAAGCACTGAGGGGAGACACATACATAGTCTGTTTTTAATTTCAAGGGTTAATAAAGAGGGGGGTAGAGCAGTTGTTCTCAACCTTCCTAATGCTCTGACCTCTTAATGCAGTTCCTCTGGTTGTAGTGACCATTAACCATAAATAATAGTTGTTATTTCTTAACTGTAGTTTTGCTATAAATCATTATATAAATATCTGATATGCAGATGGCCTTAGGCAAGCTCTGTGAAATGGACATTCGGCCCTCAAAAGGGTTGCAACCCAAGGGTTGAGAACAACCAGGCTAGAGAGTTGGCTTAGTGGTTAAGAGCACTGACAGCCTTTCCAAAATACCTGGGTCGGGTTTGATTCCCACCACCTACATGGTGGCTCACAACCATCAGTAGCCATCCTTAACATCAGTTCCAGGGCCTCAAACACCCTCTTCAGGCTTCTGTGAGCACCAGTCATGAACATGGTGCACAGACAAACATGCATACACATAAAATGCTTTTTAAAAAAGAAAAAAGTTAAATAAAAGAAAATATACTTCATCTTATGATTATCACTGAAATCATTAATTTTTATAATGAATGCAAAAGAAATTATCCTAAATTGTAACCCATCATAAAGTGTAGCGCTTATGATGGTGACTGAGAAATGCTAATGTTGCTTTTCTCATGAAATAAGAAAAGGTGATTCTTTACAAAGCTGCCGTCCATCTTTCTAACCATGGGATGATCAACTGAAGGGAAAACCGGCACAGAGTTTTAAGTATTGGCATCTACTCCCACCTCGCTGTAGTTGACTTTATTCATTCTCGCCAACATGATTTCTGGTGTATCTGGCATGATGTGGATCTGGGTCTTGTCTTTGTCCCAGGCTTCCGTGTACAAACGCTATCAAAGAAGACATACATTCATCAGGAAAAACACCAGTGTCTAATCAATAGGCATTTTAAGACCATGGAAAATGTATAAACAAAGGAGACATGTATATATTATATACATGGCATCAACTGATTAGTTCATAGTGGAATGCATATTCGTAATATATATTCTGATTGTCTAAAAACACATACAAATTAAAAGGATAGTGAGAATAAGTATTTTAGTGCAGTGATCATTTTTCCACAAAATATGCTACTTCATCAAAACCAAGAAATAATAACCGAAATCAATAGTAAAATATGAATAACATACTAGGCCGATAACAGATTAGAGAAATAAATGATGAAAGATAGATATAGATGTCTTAGTGTGTAAAACTCTTTTCTCCACCTGCTTCCTGTTTCTTGGATTCAGCTTCAGCAGCCCCACATGGCTTCCTTGAACTCTGATCTCTCACCTTGTTCATAGTAATGGCATTGTTCTTGGCCAACACTTGCTCCAGAGAATCAGTCACACTGGTAAACTTGAACTTGTCCGGGGGCTGACGGTAGATTTTGTCACTCAAGATTTCCGTGGCCCGTTTGCATTTTTCCACATCCAGAGAGCCAATGGGCACCCAGCCGATGCCTCTCAGCCACTGGAGATCAGACTTGTACATGTTCTGTCGACACACAAATTGTCCATAAATATTTATCTCCATGCTGGAAATGCAATTTTAGCCAATGGACATAAAATCAAATTAGAAGACTCTTAAAAATAAAAGCTAGTAGGTAGCCGGTTCAAGCACTACTTCACTTTGGATGAATGCTAAGGATTAGCATATAAAAGGACAGCATGCACGCTATCCCTACACACTTGAAGGCATGGGTGAGCATTGAGCCATCTATTCAACCCTTCTGCTGTGGAATAAACTCACTGATCCCACCTTTATGACCTTCAGCACTCACATCGCTCTGGAGATCATAGGCCTGCCGAGCATGAATGACATCATTCTGATCGGGCAAGCAGGTCCATTGGTGTAGGTAGTTCTTATAGTCCACATCACTGACCAATGTCTGGCACTTCTTGGCCAGCACCACCCCCAGCATGTCCACTGGGCTGCTGAACTTGGTCTTCCACTTCTCAAAGTCCTTCTTGTACTCCCTGTCACTCTGGATCTTGGCCACGTGCATGGACCACATCATCTTGGGGTCATCATGTATAGCGCGGGCACCGATGTGGTGGCCCAGCTGCTTACGGTAGCCTTCCTTGTACTTGAACTACAAGAAGAAAAAGACTGCTAGTCATCTGCTTTGACCTTTAGAAAAATGTATTCATGAGGACAGAATTATCCTGTTCATTAAACGTAATTATTTCCTTGGAATATATAGTATACATTTTATATCTTGAAGAAAATAAGCAAAACACTAAAAAGAAAAGGAAAGCAAATATATTATTTTACTGCACAGAGCTCTTTGTGGTATTTTGTATGAATGAATATAATTAGAATATGAGTCATAAGTTGATGGTTTTTGCCTGCTTTTTGTAATTATTATATAAGCATTTTTATGTCATTAGAATTCCTTATGACCATGCATGATAATTATAGTAGGCGTGTCATTATATGGTTATATATTAATACTAAACTCTTCTATGCTCATCATTTGTTTTGAAATGTGATGACCATTTCCTATATTTTGAAAACAAAATAACAATGTATTTTTGACTCAAGGACCAAAACCTGGATAAAAATATTTCAGCAATGTGAGCAAACTAATTTTTTTTAAAGAAAACAAAGACTGAAAAGGGGGATGGTACAGGGTATGGGAAGATGACCAAAGCACATGCGTGTGCTTCCTTAAAAATGGTCATGTGCGGGGTTGGGGATTTAGCTCAGTGGTAGAGCGCTTGCCTAGGAAGCACAAGGCCCTGGGTTCGGTCCCCAGCTCCGAAAAAAAGAACCAAAAAAAAAAATGGCCATGTGTGGTATAGGGGCTCAAGATTTTAATCCCAACCCTTGGGAGGCAGAGGCAGACAGATTTCTGAGAGTTCAAAGCCAGCCTGGTCTACAAAGCAAGTTCCAGGACAGCCATGGGCTATTACTAAGAAACTTTGCCTTGAAAAACAAAACAAAACAAATGGCCATGTGTAACCCAGTATAATCTGATAAAGAAAACACAGATCTTCAGCCAGGCACCGGAGGCTGTGACATACACATGGCCCATGTGGATGGCTGGACTTTGTGTTGGCTCAGGTTCATGAGTTCATATGGCATGAATTAAGTTTTGAAGAACTACAAAAATGTATGATTGTAAGAATATATCCTGTGGGAAAGTAACAAGCTGATCCCAACTCTCGTTAAGCATGCCGCATGTTGGTTCAGCGTGCAGTGGGCACACAAATAGGTTCGTTTCTATGGCTAATGGCTAGCTTGAAGTCACAAGTTTGGTTTCATTATTTGAAGCTACTTCCTGACATGATCAATGACTATCAACAATTTTAATGTCATAGCTTGACCCATTATACATCAAAGAGAGACAGGTGACCCTGGAGCCAACGCCAAGGCTCACCTCATCTCCCCAGTGTACTTACGTCACTGGCGATGTCTCTGGAGGCCTTGGCTGACTTGATAGGAATGGCATCAAGCCGCATGTCATAGCCTTTCCTCTTGGCTTCTTCCAGGCCAAGTTTATATAATTTCTGCAAGAGACATAAGTCACTGTAAGTTCCATTTACAAAGTATAATATAAGGGAACCATATCACGCATTGCAAATGCATTGCTTACCTCGCTGTAATTTACTTTGTTCTGTTTAGCCAACATAACTTCAGGGGTATCCGGCATAATGTGGACAGTGGTTTTATCTTTATTCCAAGCTTCTGTATAGAGGTGCTAAGAGCAACAAGGAGACAGGTCAATAATGAATGCTTTGAAACCACATTCTGTGGGTTCACGTCAAGATGTGCTCAGGTTTCAATGATGCTGTCACTAGGAAACATTTCCTTTAGAGACACCTTAACGCTATCGAGAGGAATTGAATGGGATTTTTCTTTCTACGGGAACAGTGTCGCGCCCACTCCTGTCAGAAACATTTAATACCTTCCCCAGGGAAAGAAAGGACTTACGTGGTTCATGGTTATAGCATTATTTTTTGCCAGCACCATTGGCATGGAGTCCATAAGACTGGAAAACTTGAATTTATCCGGATGCTGACGGTAGACATGGTCGCTCAGGATCTGAGTGGCTCGTTTGTTTTTCTCATCCTCGAGAGAACCAGAAGTAATCCAGCCAATGCCTTTAAGCCACTGAAGATCAGCCTTGTACAAATTCTGAAATCCCAAAGTGACACGTCACAAATGTAAGTATATGTCCACAAGGAGACAGGGATGTATGTGCTCTTACACAATACAGACATGTTTATAATATTTAACATTTGACTTCCTGAATGATGTCAGAAATCTTAATGAAATATTCAGATTAGAAGCATGTTTTGCAAAGTGAGAGACTTGTGTGGAGAATGGCTCAATTTTCATTGCCTAGATCAGCTATCCAGAACATTGCACCATAGAGTCTTTCTTTGCAGACTAATGCTTCTTGGATTACTAGGCATCACTGTATAAAACTCACTATTTGAGGAAAGGAGACAGACTATTTCGTTGAGCAAAGGAAAACCTTAGACTCACATCGCTCTGGAGATCATAGGCCTGCCGAGCGTGGATGACGTCATTCTGGTCGGGCAAGCAGGTCCACTGGTGTAGGTAGTTCCTGTAGTCAGCATCACTGACCAAGGTCTGGCACTTCTTGGCCAGCACCACCCCCAGCATGTCCACTGGGCTGCTGAACTTGGTCTTCCACTTCTCAAAGTCCTTCTTGTACTCCCTGTCACTCTGGATCTTGGCCACGTGCATGGACCACATCATCTTGGGGTCATCTTTGATGTTCCGAGCACCAATGTGGTGGCCCAGTTGCTTTCGGAAGCCTTCTTTGTATTTGTACTAAAGGAACGAAAGAATATGTCATTCCCTTAAAAACTTTTGTTGCCACCTTTTGTAGCAATTTTCAAAACTTATTAATTCTAAATATCTTGCTAAGCCAGGAGACCTACAGATTTCTGTTTTGTGATAGGCAAGATTAAAGGCTAAATTCAGTCACAGACAAACAAACAAATTGACTTTTGGTCTTATTTTTACCCTACACTGTATGTCTGGGATCATCACTCTGTTTTAATCTGTGATCCCTTAGGTGATTTTTGTTCATTTTAAAATACCGCCCATTGCAATCGAACCACTATCTACAGGGCATAATATCTTACTTCACTGGCAATTTCCCGGGATGCTTTAGCTGCTTTGATGGGAATGGCATCGACAGGAAGATCATAACCTTTTTTCTTCAGTTCCTCATAACCCATTTTGTAGAGTTTCTGTTGAGAGATGAAGACAATCACTTTGGGAAAACCATTCTCCATAAACGATATGGCGGATAAGCAGAATAAGGAAGCCGACACACTGCATACTTCAAGAGTTGATGAAAATCGTCCCTGTACTCTAGAGCACTCCAATGTAATTGGATAGTATGTCTATGAATTGCTAACGATCCTGTTGTTTATTTTAAACCCCTCTGGTGACCAAATACACAAAATTCCCAAGTCCTTTAGAAAATGCAACAGAAGTTAACAGACAAAAATGATCATTTTGGTGGTATTTTCCAGATGATGTTGTGTTCCATTAGAGGTTGCTACAGAGAAAGCCTCTCAGTCTTATTCCTCTTATGAATTCCTCTTATTAAAAAAAAATAGTGAATGGCTATCCCTCCTTTGTAGCTAGTGCATCATGAGGCAGTATCTACCTCATCCCACGGGGCCATTGAAAGGAAGACTGTCCTCTGGCAGGATGATGGTCCCTCATAATTAAAAAAAATATTTTATTGAATTTTAAACCTTATGTTTATAATTTACTCATTCAGATTGTGACATATCTGAATAATTAATAATATAGTCAAATTATATTTTTGCCCAGGAGTCCATTGCCTACCGATGTTAGACTGCTGTCCATATTTTAGTCTTTGTACTATTATTCCACATATTCTTTCACATTAAAACCACTCTATTAGGGCTCTGAATTTATGTTTGAATATTTAAATTTCTATATCCATACATTTGAAGGATTAACACTTGTGAGCAAAGTAATCTGGTGAAAACGAAAATTTCCTCCAATGGTACTTGTTCAAAACCTTATCTAGAATCTATTTGCGAAGCACAAAACATTGTAAGCAATACAGCTCCAGTGAAAGTTGATTCTTCCCACACAGGGAAGAGTGAGAATGCTGAAAACACTTCATTATGATAGTACATGTAATAAGGAAATGTAACTGTAGAGAGATCTGCGCTCTAATCCTGCTTGAGACAGGGAGTGCCAACATTGCATGTACAATGTTCCCACCAAGTAGGGAATTGGAGTCACTCGTCTGCTAATTAAAATAAGTTGGAATTCAAAAGATTTTTTTAAACAATCTCACTGACTTAGAGGTGATTAGCTGAGCTTTCGGGAAAGGCGCACTGAACTTGTAAACTCACATCACTTGTGTTGATTAAGTTTGCCTTAGCCAGAATGATGTCAGGAGTGTCAGGCATGATGTGGATCTGAGTCTTGTCCTTGTCCCACGCTTCTCTGTAAAGTCTCTAAAATGAGAAACAGTAATGTTTTCAGTGGCGTTGTCAAGCTCAGGTGATAACTGTTGGCTTCAGATGGAATTAGTAAGTTCGTGTACATTGAACATTACAATCGATAACAAGATGACAATATAAGAAGAAAATAGACACGATTTTCTTAGCTGAAATACAACTGCCTTTCAAGTATAGATTATGGATCACCTGTTTGAAGTTACAGATACTACTGTCTATGGAATTCAATACATGAAATATAAACTTTGTTGATACTATCAAGCATTTTCCATTTTTTTTGGCCATCAAAATCCCCCTTAGTGTTCAACTGTCTTATCAAAAGATGACCTATTCAAATTATGCCTAGGAATTAGGGAATCTTGGTTTACTATTTAAGGTTATACAATTATTTTGGAGAATAAGTAAACTGATGGAGTTCTGGGATTTCCCCAAAGGACAGTTTAAAATCAAAATCTTTTAGATGTGCTAAAACCATTTTCATGTTTATCTTCAACAGAAGACCATGGGAATCCAAATTAAAATGTCTTGGTAATTTACTAAAAGTGAAAGTTTGAAAATAGGATATTTATATAGTATCAAATTTATCAACAAGAAGTCAATTACAGATTTTGAACCCCACTCCTGGTCTATGTAGTGATTTGTTGCCAAATGTGCAGTGCACCTCTTTAATACCAGCACTTGAGAGGCAGAGGCAGTCATCTCTGTGGGGTTAAGGGCAACCTGGTCTACATATGCATAGTGAGTTCCAGCTCACCCAGAAATACATAGTGAGACTCAGTCTTAAAATTTTTCTCCAAGGGATAAAATGGTTAACTCAACAGTAGAGGAATCTGGCACTTTAAGCAAGTGATAAAAGTTCAAATGATCAGAAACAGGACTTGAAGTCCTGGGCTCTCCTGTCATGAGTTCTGAGCAGGACACAGTGTGTAGCATCCTCATGCAAAGACATGATCTGAATCACTACGAGGACACCCTGGAAAACCTAAGGTGAAAGAGACGCTGCACCCGTCACAAACATTAAAGACTCAGAAGACAGAGAGGTAGTGAGGAACTCATCCAGACAGAATAAATGCAATGTGTGTGGCCTCTGATTGCATTGTCAACCAAGGGAAAAATTTTTCTTTTACTACAAAAGGTATTAGTAGTAAAACTGAATAAGTTTCTATTTCTTAACATTTATTTAGTGTGTGTGTATGTATGTATATGTGGGTATAGGTGTATATGTGTATTTTTATGTATGTGTGTATGTGTATGGGGGTGTATGTGTGTGTGTGTATGCATTACATATGTGTGTATGTGTGTGTGTGTGTGTGGGTGTATGTGTGTGTGTGCATGCGTGCATGCATGCATGTGTGTGCATGCGTGCATGTGTGTGGGTGTATGTGTGTGTATGCATTATGTATGTGTGTGTGTATGTATGTGTGTGTGTGAGTGTGTGTATGTGTATGTATGTGTGTGTATGTATGTGTGTGTGTGTGTGTGTGTGTGTGTGTGTGTGTGTGTGTGTGTGTGTGTGTGTGTGTGTGTGTGTGTGTGTGTGTATGTGTGTGTGTGTATGTGTGTGTGTGTGTATGTGTGTGTGTGTGTGTGTGTGTGTGTGTGTGTGTGTGTGTGTGTATGGGTGTGTGTGTGGGTGTATGTGTGTGTATGTGTGTGTGTGTGTGTGTATGTGTGTGTATGTATGTGTATGTGTGTATGTGTGTGTGTGTGTGTGTGTGTATGTGGGTATATGTGTGTGTGTATTATGTATGTGTGTATGTAGGGGTATGTGTGTATGTATGTGTGTGTGTATGTGGGTGTATGTGTATGTGTATGTGGGTGTGTATGTGGGTGTATGTGTATGTGGGTGTATGTGTATGTGTATGTATGTGCGTGTGCATTATGTATGTATGTATGTAGGTGTATGTGTGTAAGTATGTGTGTGTATGTGTGTGTATGTGTGTATGTGTGTGTGTGTGTATTATGTATGTGTGTATGTAGGTGTATGTGTGTATGTATGTGTGTGTGTATGTGGGTGTATGTGTATGTGGGTGTATGTGTGTGTGTGCATTGTGTATGTGTGTGTGTGTGCATTATGTATGTGTGTATGTATGTGTGTGTGTAGGGTTCAGGTGACATGGCTTGATCATGGAGGCGAGAGCAGCTTCTTGTTCACCATTGTGGATTCCAGGTATGACATGCCAGTGCTGGGACTTGGTAGCAGGTGCCTTTATCCATTGATCCATCTCACCAGTCCTCCAGTATATAAACCTTTTAAGATTCATTAATTCCTTAGATTTTGTACTTCTGTGTGAATATGCATTCTATCATGCAAATGGGCCAGAGAAGTTAATTAGGCCTTCAGGACAAAACTAAAACAAGGTCCATTAATATTAATATATGTTTGCTTAAGTTCTTCACCAATCTTTCTGGGAGGAATGCCAGTGTTTTTTGGCCTCATAATCATTGTAGGACACAGTCTTGTGTCATGGGGGATTTTTAGTAGCCATGCCTGCTTTCTATCCACTAGAGGCCAGTAGCACACCACCTCCAAGTTAGAACAAGCAAAGGGAAAAGCTTTCTAGATACTGTCAGATTTCTTCCAAGGTGCAAGTCTCCCAGTAGAGAAATTTCCTCAATATAATATGCTTCCTCCATCCTACAGAATGCACAATGAATGCTAATGTTACTTAGATCAGTATATTCAAAAGAAGACCATCCTAGCTGATCTGGTTTCTGCCTGGGTGTGCAGAGCCCCGACAGGATTGCCAGGGCATGCACTGGTCGGCTCTCTGGCCTAGTCTTTCCCTTGCTTATCTTTTCCATCCGGAGTCCCCTCCTAATTAAAATTCTAAGAAAGAAAAAAGCGATGTTCAAGGGTTGGGGTGGGGACAAAAAACAAAACCAAAACAATCCCTGAAATATGACTTCTTGTTCTTCTACCCTTTGGATTCAAAGCATATCGCAAAGACAAAAAGAAGAACTGGAGGTTGAGGCAGAAAGAGACCAGCAGGCTTGCCTCTCCTAGAGCTTTCAGAAAACAATACTGTTGTCTGTGAGTGTCTCCTTATGGGGAGAAGAGCTACCGCTCCGTTGTATACAGCCTTATGTATCGGGTAAAAACTAACGTATGCCTTGAAAATGGAAGGCACATGGAGCACAGTGCACAAAGAGTCTCTCAAGGCCTACACCGTTAACATCTGTACCTCTTTAACCTTCCTTGCATGGTCCACAGTCCCACCACACTTAGCTCAGCGTCCTGCAATGCTGAAGCTTAGCCTGAGAAGCCACAGGGTCTGCTTCTTCTTTGTACAGAAATGGTCCACGCTTGTTTATCTCATCCAGTCAGTACTTTTAAAGCACCTGTTCTATGCTAAGCACTGGTATCCATGCTGGGCAGGAACATTAAAGGCAGAATAGATGCTATGCAATTATTGCATGATCTTGATTCAAATGGATTAAATGCATTAAGATCAATTTGTGTGTGTGTGTGTGTGTGTGTGTGTGTGTGAGAGAGAGAGAGAGAGAGAGAGAGAGAGAGAGAGAGAGAGAGAGAGAGAGAGAGACTATAAATGTATAGTGTGTGGTACTGAGAATTGAACGTCATACATGCTACACAAATAAATATCTTTAGAGAATATACCTTTTAAGAAAGATGTGTCTCTGTGGTTAAAAAACAAAACAACAACACCCCAAACTTGTTTCTTTATATTTTTCGTGCTCTGTCAAAACCAAAAAATACCTATACTCTTAATGTATTTAAGTTTCAAAGAAAAAAAAATTCAACAATTTTTATTACACTCTAGATAAGTAAGGAAACTTGGATGAAGCAAGATTGAAAATAAACTGTTCTTAATTGTGAAGTGTAAAGTGGCTGACAATTCAAGCAGATCAGCCCAGTATAAGAGATAATGCCATGCTAAATGAGGTGAGCTGCTGCCGCCCTACTCACTAAGCAAGTGCTCCTCACTGCCAGGTAGCAAGCACTATGGCCAATTCTGCACGTTACTAAGGAAATACTCACATCGCTCCTGTTTTTAGCATTTGTTTTAGCCAGAACTATGTCCATGGCGTCAGGGATGCTGGTGAACTTATTTCTGTCTGGAGGTTGGCGGTATTTCTTCTCACTGATGATTTCTGAAGCCCGCTTGTTCTTTTCTGCTTCCAAAGAACCCAGGGGACTCCATCCTATGCCTCTCAGCCACTCTAGATCAGACTTATACATATTCTAGGAAAGGACAAAACAAGTCATCAAAACACCATCTTCCCCTTCACTGTGATTAAGAGATGCTAGTTATAGATAGGTATGTTTGAGGCAGTCAGTAATAATTCCTTTTTTCTAATCTCTGTTTTTTTTCTCCTCACATAAATGGCTATTAATATGTGGAATAATTTTTAAGTTATCAAATTTGATGGACACTGACCTCGCTTTGCAGCTCATAGACCTTTTTAGCTTGGATGACATCATTCTGGTCAGGCAAGCACGTCCACTGGTGTAGGTAGTTCTTGTAGTCCACATCACTGACCAAGGCCTGGCACTTCTTGGCCAACACCACACCCAGCATGTCCACAGGGCTGGTGTATTTGGTCTTCCACTTCTCAAAGTCTTTCTTGTACTCTCTTTCACTTTGCATTTTGGCTACATTCATCGATAGCACAAGCTTTGGGTCATCTTGCACGCTCAGGAATCCAATATGGTGTCCCAGTTGTTTCCGGTAGCCTTGTTTATATTTAAACTGAAATCAGGAAAGAGTCTTTTTTTTTTAAACAACATAAACAAAAACTGAATTAAACTCAACCTGCTTTGTTGCTATACTTCCTCCCCCAGAGCGGATATGAAAAACGATTTTTGAGCTAACCTAACAGGAAGTGTTGTCTTCCTGCAGTAAGCTATGCTTAATTAACTCTATCCAAGGAACGCAGTGCAGCCGAGTACCAAGGGAGATTATTGTGAGAAATTGGCACTATGTAAAGGCAGGAAGAAGTGCCAGACATTGTTGTCTGCCTTCAGGATAACATTGATTCAAATGCTCGTTCCATGCTTATGAGAAAAATAGGAGCTGAACGGCTGAGGAAAAAATTATGAAGATGTATGACGTGGTGAACAGGCAAAAATGTGGACTTGGGAATTTTTGCACGATTATATCATATGTCTACATGGGAATCTATACCTTACACAGACAGGAATATGTTGATATGTTATTTAGAGACAAAGTTCCACAAGAGCTCACCATCCTGTCAAGTAGGTGGAAGTAAACTACACAGATTTAAGATAACCGAAGTCAAATCCAGTCCTTAGCTCTAGTTGGGGAAATTACATTACTACCAAATGACAACAACATTGCTAAGGAGTGCAGTGGTAGTTCCTTAATGTCGGGCACGAAGCATCTAGTAGGACTCTCAATAACAGGCTCGGCTCCCTCAGATACGTTTAAACACTTTACGGTGACTATACCATTGAGGAAGTTATAATCTGCACTGCCAACGTGATTGGATATAGAATCATCTAAAAGACTGAAGGCACACCTCTCGGTGTTTAAGTAAAGGTAGTTCCAGATGGAAAAAGACCCACTCTACATGTGGGTCATAGAGTCCCATGAACCTGGAGCCTGGCCTGAATGAAAACGGAGAGGGAGAGAGACAGATGAGAGTCAGCTTTCCTATCTTCATCTTTCTGGCTTGTGGTGATGTAAACTGAGGTACTCAGTATGCCTTCTTGCCAGAATGGATGAAGCCTTGGGAACTGTGAATAAAAATATTACTCTTGTCTGGTCTTTCTGAGGTGTTTTGGTCACAGTGAAACAAAAGATACCTAACACAGTCCTTGACTTAGACATCCTGGCAAAAATTGCTTATAAATAGTAGAGCCATGAATTCTGTAGGGAGCCCAGGTAAGCACACACCAGAAGCTTTAAAGTAGCCTGAGCTCCTGTAGAAACAAAACACTAAAATTTGATGCTCCAATTTAAGGTGATGAAACAAACAAACAAAAATCACAAATAGGATGAACTGCTAATAGAAGGTTATTGTAGTTACAAAACCAAAACCAAAAGAGAACAAGGAAATGGGAGTGTTTCAAGAAATGTCAAGTAAAAGAAAAAAATAAGCTATGTTGTAATATTCCAGAATATAGACTTAAAGCAAATTGTAAAATACCACATACAAATGGAAAGAAGTCTGACAATAGCTGGGCACAACCCCATGGAGAAGACTCCTGTTCTGCCGCTGGATAATGGAAGTCTTCTGCTTGTGAGTATCTGCTGATCCTAGCACAGCCTCCTCTCTCCACACCACGTATGAAGACAGGCAGAATGTCGGACAAGAGATTGAACGGAACAACCTCTCTATCTTCCAACTCTAAATTCCATTAGCTTAACTTGTTAAATTATGTACTTAAAACCTGCCTCTAACTTTATTAAATGTTACAGATATAAGAACCATTTGAAACTGAGAAAGAATACAGTTTCTCCTGTGGTGGGAAAGTTCACAGGTAGCCAAATTAACTGGAAAGTTTCAAGTGGGTTTACAAGAAGAGGAATAGGGAAATATTGACCATTGGGTTGCCAGGAAATTGTTGATGGTCTTTTAATTGCTACGTTATCATTAGTAGATAACACTAAATGAAAATGAGTTTGCTTTATCATGTGCACTCATCATTATTTCAGTTTGATTTAATGAGGTCTTGATCTGAAAGTCTGAGAGTTCAAATTATTTCCTGTTATTTTTGGAGTGCCACAGTTAAATGACATAGAGTTTCCCCTGTGTTCTTTGAATTTCTTATCAGATTCTGTTTTTAGGCTCTCTCCCTCCTCTTCTAGGTCAGCCTATGTGTGGAAGCAAATTGTGGTTGTTTTGTTTATTTTTTTTTGAGACAGGATCTTACTATGTAGCTTTGGCTGACCTAAACTTACTAGGTGGATCAGGCTGGCCTCAAACTCTGTAGCAGAGATCTACTGAGTTCTGGGAATAAAAGCATGGTACAATATGCCCAGTTTGCAAACTGTTGTTTAAAGGTTTTAAGAGGTAGTGTATCCCTATAAGATTTTGGTAATTAATTACTCTAAAACCAAGATCCTTTGCAGTTTTCATAACTATAATTTTAAAAATTAACACACACACAGACACAGAGACACATAAATGAAGTAGAGAGAGAGAGAAAGAGAGAGAGAATGTGCTTCTGCCACAGTATACATATAGAAGTCTGAGAATAACTTGTAGGAGTCATATTCTTCCTTCCATCATGTAGTTCTTTAGGACCAAACTCAGGCTGGACTTCAACTCAGATTGTCAGGCATGCGCTCTCATCCACCCAAGATTATCTGAATTTCTTCTAGTTAGTTTTTCGGATTAGCAAATTGAAATATTTATTTATATGTAAATGAAATATAATTTATAAAAAAAACTTAGTGAATATGGGGACCATATGTAGGGTGTTACCATAAGTTCCAACTTTTCCAGTCATATGTGGAATCTGCCCTTTGGAGTACAAATGGTGTTTTTCTATGAACCAGATCTCTGAATAGCTAAGAGAATGTAAAGGGAACCTTTCTGAAATTTTAATGCCTAGAGCTAACTTTTATAATTATGCAAGTGCAAGGAAGGGCTAAATTAAAGTGACAATAATTTTCAGACATATAACTATCATATAACATAAAAACTATCAACACCTGCTTGCTAAAGTCGATTTATTATCTGGGCTGAATTTGTGTAAAAGAGACAAATAGAAAACAAGAATATTAATTTTAGGCAAATCATAAAACCCCCCACAATATCTAGTTTCTTTGTAATATCTGGAACGGCACCTTATTGTGATGGGTCTTAGAGGGACTCTGGTGACTAGGTGATTAGAAAAAGCCCCCTTGATGTTTGGGGGACAGGGGAGGCAATTCTGAGTAAGTATGGTAGAAAGAGGTGAAGGGACAGAAGTACATTTAGAAAGTAACCAACACTATATCTCTCACCCAGGTGAAAATACATTCTTCTTCCCCTACCAGGACTTACGTCACTAGCAATGTCCCTTGATGTCTTGGCCAGCTGGACAGAAATTGCATCAACAGGGAGATCGTAGCCTTTCTTCAGAGCCTCTTCCCAACCAAGTCTGTAGAATTTCTGAAAAGTAAAGAGACTCTTTAGCACTATTCATCCTTTATTAAAATCTCAGACACACCAAAGTTTATCAAAAGAGTGGATACAGAACCCTAAAATCATCTACCCTTACTCATAAAAACCAAGCAGGTGGCTTGACAGGACTAGACTCAGCACTGGTATAGTATCAGATGATGTAGCTTTGATTTTTGTTTATTTTGGGGTGATAATTTATTTGAACAAAGCCTCCACTATTTAGCAATCATATGGTCCTATCATGTTTATAAGGTACCCTTTCTCCCTGTAGTTAACAACAGCCTGGGATCACTACAAACACTGACATTATGATAATTAGAAAAGACAATCAGATAACACCATTTTAACTACCTACATGATAATACTAGTAACAGCCTTTTGTAAGTTGCAATAAATGTGCTAGCTATTCTAGTTAACTTTGTTGGAGGGATGTTAAACTCGTCATTGCAAAATAGTCATCTACAGCGTTCTATATGCTAGGTACTCTGTTGGGCACCTTATGGAATTTCTCATTTGTTTCTCCTGGCAGTCCAATGTCAGAAGTCCTGATTTTAGTAGTGAAAGAACCAGAGACTTCAGAATAGGTGGCTCGTAGGTGCCAAAGCCAAACTTCTATCAGTTCTGTTCAACATAGTTTTATGTTTTAATAATTATTTATGGCAACTCCACTTTGTGCCAAAGTACTATGAACATATGGATGGAATAGACATAGTGTCAGGAGTCATCTACAAAAGCTAAAAGCTAGCAGGTGATATTCCTGAGATGTCGCACTGTGAAACAACAATGGTAGAGCCTTTGAGAGGCAATGCCCAAAGGACAAAATCTCAGGAAATGATTCCTGCAGCCAATATGCCTTTCCTGTCCTTATACAATTAACATTATATAATCCTTGGGCATTAGCTCACCCTATTGGGCAGATTTCTGCAGATCAACAAAAATGTACTGTCTGGTAGTGATGCTATATGAGCAAATAGATGATTTCTTCATTCTTAAAGATGATTCTATAAGAATTCCTAAAATTATACTAGTTAAGTCCTTTATATTAGGACTGTTATTAAAGCCCTCTCTGATATGAAAACTGTAATTAGAATTCTGCCCTTCTTAACATGTCATGAGTTAATTGCTTCTGAGATAGAAGCAGGCATTTACAACCTAGAACACATTCCTAGAAGCTTTAAAAACAATTAACCAAAAAAGGGAACTAACAATTTAAAGGTAGAAAGACAGAAGATAAAATATTGACTATGTTTATCTATACAAAACTCCAATGCTAACTTAGTCACAAGAATTATGGGTTTCTAACTTTCAGTAAACTTGTGGAGCTAGCGACAGAAAATAAATGTCTAGTTAGATACTCTTAATGGAAACACATGTAAACATCTCTGCTGTAAACTTCTTATTTAATTTATGACTTGAATTTATGTTTAAACTTTTAGTGAACTTTTGTAAGAAAAAGGATGCTTGGAAAAACCATGTTAACTATTCTCCTAAAAATGCTACACAAAACTAGGAATGATGATATTAGGCTAAAACAGAAGAAGAGAGCAATATACAGAATGCAGAAGGAGGAGGGACAAAGAAGAACCTGCAGAGAGCAGAAAGAGCAGGTCACCCTCTTTTCATGGGACAGAATAGGTCGTTTCTTAACAGCAACATAGACTTAGTCTTACTAAAGAAGACAAAGGTTTTTTCTTACAGACTTAGGTTTACTTCATTTAGCAATAAAAAGGTCTCTTCTTTATGCATTAAGGATTGGAGCTCATTTTTCATCTAGAATGAGTGAGTGTGCTTGGACTTTTGCTCCATATGCATATGTGAGTATGGACTTGTGTGTGTGTGTGTGTGTGTGTGTGTGTGTGTGTGTGTGTATAAGTATGTAAGTTTGAGATAAGTAAATAGCTGAGCCCAACAGACGTGTATAAAGGTGTAGGAGTATGTGTGTATGGATTTATATATCAATGCATATGAGTTTATGCATGTTTGCTTATGTAAAAGTTTTTCCTTCTGCAAGCAGCGACTCTCTTTGCATGGTTCAATAAAAGTTTATTACTCCAAACCTCCCTCAGGGCTGACAAGTGAGAGGTGAACAAGAGAGAAAAAAATAATATCAATTAATTTTTTCTCAATCCCCTGCTGTTTGACAAGTGTTAATTTGCCCAGAGGCTTGCAACTTCTGGCTTCAGAGTAACTTAGAATCAAGACAGGTAAACATTGTTATAGAGAATAATCTAATGTTTTGCAAGACCAAGTCTTGCCTTCCCTCCACTCTTTCCTTCAAAGAGTGAGGGTAAGGGGGTCTAAGCTCCCTGAACAGCTCCTGCCTACTCCAGGTACACAGCTGAGGTACATTGTCCTAACAGTATCTTAAAAGCCCCCTAGAATAAAGAGTTTGATTTTCTCAATTGTTTCAGCATTTACAGAAGTTATTTCCTATTACATCAGGTTTTAACTTATTATGTTTTGAGACAAAGCATGTCATGAATGTGCATGCATTCTTTACCTGACTGTAAAGTGTCTGATTCTGCTTGGCTTGCAAAATATCTGGTGTATCAGGCATCACATGAATCTTGGTTTTATCTTTATTCCAGTCAACGGTGTATAAATGCTAGAGAGTGAGAGAAGAGATCTTTTGAATCTGAATAATGGTTAATTATAAATAGGAAGGAAAATAAAGTGTTCGAATGCACTTACAGTAGAAAACAGTAAGGAAAGATACGATTTATTAGAGAAATAAAGAACAAATTCATATTCTTTTTTAAAAAAGTTATATATATATATAATCAGTTAACTTGAGCTTCCCATCATCCTGTTCAACCTTCTAATTGATAGGGTTACAAGTGTGTCCTCTCACACCTGGCTTTAATGTCAGATTTGGAAAAATAGCATTTTGCATCTGTTCCATCTTTAGAATGGAACGAAAGTACTTAGGATATATACATTAAAAGTCCAAGCAATTTCAAACCCAATGAAAAGATAAGAGAAAGCACTATAAGAGATGGTCATCAAAACATCTCAGGGCAATGTTCTGTAATCGCTTGCAATGTCCTAGAAATGCAGGATCTCGGTTCAACTCCCTATATAAGAGCCATCACCCTTTAACCCCTCCTTGCTTGAGAGGAAGGAAGAGCACCACTCTCTCTACCTTATTCATGGTATGAGCATTCTGCTTCGCCAGCACCATGTCCATGGAGTCGGTCAACTTTTTAAACTGGAAGTTGCTAGGATGCTGTCGGTACTTCTGATCACTGGCATACTCGGTTGCTTTCTTGGCCTTCTCCACCTCTAGGGAGCCAGCTGGGCTCCAGCCAAGCCCTCGGTACCACTCCCTGTAGTCTTGCTTATATTCGTTCTATAAAGAGAAGAGATAAACTTGACTTCAATTAAGTCCTCAATTGAGACACAAAACTATGGTATATAAGACTGTGATGTCCCCTTCCATGCTGGGAACCCAGCCACCCCTCAGCTGGAAGACTCTCTTACATCACTCTGGATGTGATTCATATTCCTGGTCAGCTCGATGTTCATTGCATCTGGAAGGAGGATGTACTTGTGAATGAGGCGCTTGTAGTTGGTGTTGGTGATGTTGGCTTGGGCGTCCTTGGCAGCTGTGACGCTCAGCATGTCAGCAGGAGTATGGTAGCTGGTCTTTGTCTTCTCGTAGTTTTTCTTGTACTCTCGATCAGACTGCATCTTAGCCACTTGCATGGAATGGACTAATTTGGGATCGTCCTCCAGACTGCGAAAACCAACCATTTTCCCTTTCTCCTTTTCATAACTGTGCTTGTATTTATACTGTGAAGAAAATGTGAATAGCGTGAAGAACAATTTTTCTTACCTAAAAAAAAAAAATCATTCTAGTGTCAATGTTCTACTGCCAGTTCTTCATTGGCACTTGTATACGGTTCCACTGTTGATGAAACACATTTTTGATGTTTGCCTGTGAAATCTGGAAGCAGATTCCTTATCACAGACCCCATTTTGTATGAGATGACATACTGAGTGACCTCCTGGGGCGAATGAGGACTGGGGTGCACATCATCCTGCACTACAGTGATTTTCGCTCACACTCCCCTCTTACAGGAAGATCACAGCAAATGAGAGGAAAAACAAGCAGCCAGCTGCTGCCCAGGGACATAAATCCGCCGGCCATTTGCTGCTGAAATATTAGCTTAGATATGGGACACACAGCAAAATTTAAAGCACCTTTTTGTATCTTGGAGGATTTTTTTCCCTTCCCAAATTGACAAAACGAAGGAGAAATGTTGCTGTTCCCCACAGCTTCCATAGATGGGAGAGGAGATAGTGAGCCATCCCCTTAGTCTGCTTCTTTTCATGGGATTCAGTGGGAAGGTTACAGGGGAGGAGCCAGGAAAGACAACTGACTCCAGTGCGCTATAGGAAAACTTGCAGCTCTCAGCACTAGGAGAGTTCTACAGGAAGGGAGGGTGCAGGACAGGGTGGGAAAGGAGATTAGGGCTGTGCACTATAAAGCTGAGAGCAGATTTCTGGGGTCCAGATCAAGTTTCATATGAGTCTTGTCCCAATACATTAGCTGTCCCGGGGCATGTGGAGCCCTAGTTCACAATGTTTATCAATTTCTGGGATGTTTCTCACTATTTAAGAGCAGCCATCATTAGCACCAATGATCAAAACCCTAGCCACACTCCGTGAAGTATCCTGCTGGGAATTCAGGGCCAAGGAGCAGAGAGTTCATCTAGACTTCCTG